>NC_092215.1:20021886-20066588 GCF_043381705.1 Parasteatoda tepidariorum
GATTTTGAAAATAATTCTTTCTAGTGGTAGCGAACCAAAGTAGAAATTTTTAAAGCAAATGGATCTCTCATAAAACTTTTATCAGAACTTAAGAATCTAGCCATATGGCCTGCACTTTTATAAGTAATAGTGGACAAGTTACGCTAAAATAAATTTTTTTTAAATATTAAGGCATTAATTTTGCTACCGTCTGAAAAGAAGATTTCTGAAACTACGGAAATTCCGTAGCAGTTGGAGGGTATGTATACCCATGGGTGAAAGCCCTTATATAGCAAGACGGAAAAGAGAAAAACCTGGTACGTAAAACATTTCATTCCAGCATTTTTTTCGAACAAAATGAAATATCTGTAACTATCAAGATTTCTTTTATAATTCTGGCATATATAAATATAAAACTGTTCGTTTCCAAGATAAAGTAGATATTGTTGAAAAATTTGAAAAAAGAATAAGTAAACTCCTCCCCAAAACTAGCTATAACTGAAATGGTTTTACTACCAGCCTTTCCTCTTTTCCGTCTCGCTTTCACCCCTGGCTATACCTATCAAAAAGCAAGCAAAAATATTTGCAAAATTTACTATGTAATTAATTACCGTTTTTTTAATTATATTGTCGTGTCCGGAGCAGTTGGCATCTCTGATAATGCAGAAAAATATTAATATTACGAATACTTTTAAATTTTTCCCGGTGCGTGTGAACCTTGATAAATGGTTAATCTCGAATTTATGTATCTTCACATCATAGCAACCAATTCTTCCAGATTTTTTGGATGATTTTATTCTTCTATTTAACACTAGGTTTACGGACGTTTCTCATATACATACCTCTCAACTCCTCCGGTTTTCCCCGAAGATTTTTTTTTCATATTTAAAGTGCTAGCAAAATTAATGATATTTCACTAAACTTTTTGAATTATATTAATCATAATAAATGAGTTTGACCACCACAACATATAAATAATTACAACAAATATATAAAAAACATACTAATCATCACGATAGCGAATTTCAGCCGGGTTAAAATATAAATATCTTTTTGAGTAAAACTGTTTTTCGGTAATTGTTTTACTACCACTTGGAAAATTCATTTTCGAAAAGAATGAATGTTGGCAGGTATGCATATACCATCTCTACGAACACGCGTCAATTTGACGCATGAACCAGAGATGCCCACTTGCTCCAGACAGCAAATATATATTTTAAAGTGGTAGTTTATCATTTGTGATTCTTGGTTTAATAAATTCAATTTAGTAGATTTTCATCCACCACTATTTCTAAGTAATTCGTAGGCTTATATAATTCACCACTTTATAGTACTTATGTCACGCTATACCATTTAAAAAGCAAGCAAAATATTTGCTTGCTTTTGAATGTTTTCAAAAACATTCATTGTGGTGGGAATCTTTTTTCAGTATTTTCAATTATCTGTGTGAATTAAAAGATTCTCAGATACCACAATGATTTAGTTATTTCTGATTAGATCTAGAATTATAAGGAGCAAGTACTTTTTGATCTATCAAAGTCTTTTTGAATGCTCTAACTGTAGAAAAACCAATTAATTTCGATAATATATTATACCACTTTTTCCATAAAACCCCTTTTTGTATCATTTCAATATATATATTCGGAATTAAACGGTGTCGCGTGACTCAAATGAAAGAAAGTGGCGAATTATATATGCTTTTGAACTATTTAGAAATAGTGGTGGATAATAACCTAATAAATTGAATTTATTAAACCAAGATTCACACATTAATAAACTACCACTTGAAAATATTTATTTGCTGTCCGGAGCAAGTTGGCATCTCTGCAAATGCGTAAAAGTTGGCAGGTATGTTGACGTGTCCGGAGCAGTTGGCATCTCTGCACTTAGAAAGCAATGTAATTATTTTTTTTTCCTTTCAATGCCCACCTGTGTTAACATCCGTCAATTCAGGCAAATACATGGCGATTTTGTTGGCCTCTCCTTCAGGGGCACTATATTAGGTGGGCCAACGTCGCTCCCACAGTGAGGACGGAGAGTACAGATTAGGAAAGAACATTCATGCCTTGCCCGAGATTCGAACCCAGAACCTTTCTGGAGCAAGGACAGTTCCCTGCCCCCTATACAGGCCTGCCGACTCAAGGTAATTATATGCTATAAGAAAAAAATGAAAATATGAGAGATATATTTATGAAATATTCTAGTATTTTATTTTTCAATACTCGAACTAAGCCATTGAAACCTTTAAAGTCCGACACTCTGACATCAATTGACATTCTGCGTTTGTTCTTTCTATTGGTGCTTATCGGCAACAGTAATTTATTGCTTGTTTCATATGAGATAATGGATCGAGGTATTGTCGGTACATTCATATTTATTACTAATGTGATGTTTGCACGTTTACTCAAAATTTTGTCTAAATTACGATAGCGTCAAATTGACGCCTATCCGTAGAGATAGGTATACCACAAAGAGAATTTCAATATTTCAACGCTTTTGAAGAAAATAGACTTCAATAAATATTTACCTCGATCAATGGATAAAAGTCATTACAAGGGATTAAATAAAAATGCAAACGGGTCTTGTAATTTACCTCATAGAATTCGAAATGCGTCGAAACGCCGCGTCCTGTAAACCTAGTGTTAAAAACAAAAATAGATTTTGCTGAGCATTTTGTTACAAGATTAAAACGTGAGATTACAAGATTCAACAGCATAAGTAGTATATAAAATAAACAACATACTACAAGATTAAACATTTCAAAACAACCTTTTTATATAATAACTAACATTCATTCAATGATAGGAAATAAAATATTTAAATTCAGAGAGGTAATTTTTGCTGTTGCATTCGAGTGCTAAGGATTAAAAAGTAGATTCAATAGAATAAATGCTAAAGAACAGAGAAAGAACTGAATAATAAAATATTTATCTTTACAGAGAGAAAATTTTGTTTTCGAAAAAAAAACATTGAGCGCATTTACCAAAAATGATATTTAAAAGAAAAACGACTGACATGTTTTTCTTGCTTGTAATTCAGTATGGTTGTTTTTAGAAAACAGAATATGAAAAATTAATGATTTTTTTCTGAAGAAACTTAAGTATCGAAAGGAAACAAGCATTTTTACTTTGTGAAATATTTAATGATAAACAAAGAATATGAATGCTTTTCAGAATTTTTATTAAAAATACATTAGAGGGTAAGTGTAGTTTAATGAGAAGTAATACCCAGATTCTATTAGGAGCAATAAAATATAAGCTCGCTATGTCTATCTAAAATAAAATTAACCTATTTAGTCCTAGCGTATTTTTAAAAAAGCGGCTCTTTTTTGAAAAAGCAATAAGTGTTTGCACAATATTTCATTGGCATTTTTCAGAAACAAGATAGTTTTGTTTGCCATACAGAGAGACGAACATCAGGGGGGAAATTGACCCCTTAACACACAGATTTTTTTTTAAAAAAAACGGCTGAAAAGATCATTTTTTTAAATGCAAAAAAAACACATTTTAAAATATTGTCTTTTTCTTTGGTGGACAATTTTGATATACTGCGCTTTTGTGCCATGGTAAAAGGCTATATTCAGAAATGCCAACTGCTCCGGACACGCCAAGATAATTAAAAAAACGTTAAATAACTACAAAGTAAATTTTGCAAATACTATTTGACTATTTTTGCTTGCTTCTTAAAAGCAGAGATGCCAACTTGCTCCGGACAGTAAATAAATATTTTAAAGTGGTATAAATTGTGATTCTTGGTTTAATAAATTCAATTTAGTAGATTTTTATTCACCACCATTTCTAAATAATTCGTAGGCTTATATAATTCACCACTTCAAAATACTTATGTCATGCTAAACCACTCTGAGAGCAAGCAAAATTAGTCAAATATTTGCAAAATTTAATTTGTAATTATTTACCGTTTTTTTTAATTATTTTGGCGTGTCCGGAGCAGTTGGCATTTCTGTAAAAGGAATAGCATGACATAAGTATACTCTCTTTTCTCTTTATTTAACTAAAACTGGGTGCCTGGGCCGCGCAGCGGCCCCTAACCCATTCATCATGAAGTATTTACAAGTTGAATTAAAAAACATTTTGAATTATGCAGCATTTAGGTAGCATTACAGAAGATCAAGCATATTTGCTTGATAAATTAAACATGATTTGATAGACATAAGTATACTATAAAGTGGTGAATTATATAAGCCTACGAATTACTTAGAAATAGTGGTGGATAAAAATGTACTAAATTGAATTTATTAAAACAAGAATCACAGTTGATAAACTACCACTTTAAAATATATATTTGTTGTCCGGAGAAAGTTGGCATCTCTGTATATTTTATTCTTGAATAAATAAGTGTTACAGCTTACAATCCTATGTAACGATAAATATCAATAGCTTTCACATTGTTATTTTCAATTCTCGATTATATTCGAGTGTGAAAAATTATAGCAGCATAAAATACAACGTCGCTCGAATTATCTCGAGGGTGCACAGTTGGGCCTGTTTAGCGCGCTCGAATTAACTCGAGCGCACAAGTTTAGGGGTTAAAAGCGATAGCCTGAATGTGGGCATGCTTATTTGGCAAGCTTATTATTGCTTTACTTCAATTATAATACATCTACAGGACTGCCAGCTTTCCACGCTTTTTGTAAAAACTTATCTCAGCGGTAGCTAAGTTTATGTTTTAATGCATTTTCTTATTTTTATTCATTTAAATCTATTTTCCACTCTACTACAGATAAATCATTTAAAAGTTCACATGCAACGCCTCTTTGCCTTATCTCTATCATGGCGAGGCCTTTAAAATGTTTGCAAGATTACCAAAAATTCTGAAATCTTAGGTTTCGAAATGACTACCACTCTACCGAAAATTCTGAAATCTTAGGTTTCCAAATGACTACCACTCTATCAAAAATTCTGAAATCCTAGGTTTCTAAATGACTACCACTCTATTAAGTATTTTGCAAAAAGCATAGAAGTTGGCAGGCCTGCATCTAATCTGTATGTGTTCGAAGTACAACTACATGAATTTTATTTCATAAACTAATTTATTTTACTTAATTAATTTTATTTCAGAAACACTCATTGGTTGTTAATTAAATAAATTAAATTATTGTTATTCCGCCCACAAATAAGTTGCTGAAGAAATAATTATGTTACCAGTTTTATCATCTACCCTGATTGTTGCCACCCTGTTATTTATTGTATATTAACAATAAATATATTAATAATTGAATATTTAGGTGGGTCGGAAAATCAAAGTTATTGTTTTCAAAATGTTATAATGTGATAAGGAGGCTTTATGTTAACCCCTTAACTTGTGCGCTCGAGTTAATTCGAGCGCACTAAACAAGCCAAACTGTGCACACTCGAGATAATTCGAGCGGCGTTGTATTTTATTCTGCTATAATTTTTCACACTCGAATATAATCGAGAATTGAAAATAACAATGTAAAAGCTAAGAAAAAAAATCGTTTTATTGATATTTATCATTTACATAGGATTGCAAGCAATAACACTTATTGCCAACTTGCTCCGGACAGCAAATATATATTTTAAAGTGGTGCTTATCAATTGTGATTCTTGGTTTAATAAATTCAATTTAGTAGATTTGTATCCACCACTATTTCTAAATAATTCGTAGACTTATATAATTCACCACTCTATAGTACTTATGTCACCGGTGGGAGGCGAGAGAGTGCACAGGGAGTCTTCCCCCTTTTGTAAATAGTGTAAATATTCTTTCTTTATCTTTATCTTCAATTTGTTCCCTTTATTATGTATCAACTTGCGACTTATTTTTATGCATGACTCAGACTTGATTTTATCAACTATTGTTCATTCTGAGATTTAACTTAATGTTAACGCAGCACCTCCCTTCCCTTCCACCACATATTATCCAATTTAGATGAAAGAGCAGATATCCATACATGGATAGGTACTCTGAAATAAGTTGATTAGTTAGTTAGTACTTATGTCATGCTGTACTTTTTAAAAAGCAAGCAAAAATAGACAAATATTTGTAAAATTTACTTTGTAGTTATTTACCGTTTTTTTAAATTTTGTTGGCGTGTCCGGAGCATTTGGCATCTCTGAATATAGCCTTTTTTCATGGAACAAAAGCGCAGTATATCAAAATTGTCCACCAAAAGAAAAAACAATGTTCTAAAGTGTGTGTTTTTACATGAAAAAAAAAGATTTTTTAATCTGTGCGTCAAGGGGTTAAAAGAAGTACATTGATATAAAAAAAAATCTAAATCAGTTAATATCTTTGACATTCATAAAAACTGAAAAAACTAGACATTTATTAAAAAATTTAAATACCGCTTAAAATTGCACAGTGCGCAATAAATAAATAAACGGAATAGCCTTGAATAAACACGATCTAGGACTCAATACTTCAGGGAGTTACCTCTAATATGCTAATTATCTAGAGCAGACGATATTTTCAATTTTGAGATCACGCACACAAACGTACTTTCTTAGAATAAGCATTTCTTTTTTTCGACGGTTTAGGATTTTTGATCCCCAAAATATAAGGCGTAGCCGCATACGACTTTTTTAAAATTCTTTCAAGTAATATTCTAAAATAATTATCTTTTGAACGGAAAACAAATTTTTGTTCAAATAAATGGAACACAACAAGAATCTAATTTTTCATCAGTTTCAGCTTATTTATACACTCTTATGAAAAAAATTATACTCTTAACCCTTTAATGGGCCCTTTATTTCTAGTAAAGGTAAATTAAAGGTATTGAAAATGTTTTAAGAACAGTAATTGATATAAAAAAAAATCATTTAGTTTATAAAAATGCTATTTTTTGGTGGTAAATATATTTAACATGACCTATTAGGAACTTACTGACTTTATTATTCTTTATTATTTATTAAATAAATTCCTTAAATGCTACCAACTTCAAAAGGAATTATGTATTTTATAATTTTTATGCGTTTTTAAGAGTGACAAATGGTTAACAATTTTATTCAAACTCACTTCAAGAAAGCTGAAGTTATGAAAAATAGAAACCTAAATTAAAAGTGGTAAAACGTGGTGGTCCAAACATAAATTCAAATTCTTAAGTGAAATTAATTAAACAGGAGGTAGAAAAATAAAAATAACCATAACATTAATTCAAACTCAAATTGGAACAGCGCACAAGGCAGCTAAAACCAAATTCAAATCATATAAACTAGTAATAATATAAATTTACTCAAAAATAATTTAAATATAATTTAAATAAAATTTAAGTAAAGTTGTGTGTTTACAGAGCAGCACTTCATCAGGGGACACACTGTCTGTAAACACACAGGAGCCTTTCTGTTGTTAGTGGCAAGGCCAAAACTAACAGTGCCCCGAGGCCCCTCATGAAAATACAAGCATAAAGAATAATAATAATATTAATTACCACATTAAATAAATATTTACCATTATAACTTTCATATAAATTTGCAATATAATCACCTTTACTGAAACAAATATACAAAACACCTAGAAGACATAAAAAAAACCCGCCCCCAAAGCACATATAAATATTCAAAACAGTTACAGTTAGTAAAACAGTTGGTAAGTATACTTACCACGGCCTTCAAAAGGGTTAATATTAAAACTCTTTTTAGATTTATTGATGATTTTTGATGCAATTATATTTAGTTTTCCTGTTTATATTTATTTAGTTTTCGATACAATTATACTTAGTTCAGTTTTAGTTTAGTTTCTAATATAGTTATATTAATTATATTAGAAATTAATCCTGCTTCATAATACGGACGATTATGTTAATTTTGAATTTTTTTGTATTTAAATATAAAAGAAAAAAGAAAATATTTGCATTGTTGACTTATATGATAAAATAATGATTTTAAATTTAATATAAATTAACTAATAACATGGAATTCTAATGTTTCTAAAATCATTTATTTAAACACTATTTTTAATCAAACGAATAGAATTAAAAGAATTTATAGTAATGTGTATTTATCCAAAAAACAAATGGGCAAACTTTTCCGAAATTTAATAAAAAACAATGTATATCCAACTAATGTTATTAAATTCTATATAAAATCAATGTTATAATTAGTAATGAATTTTTCTTTTCAAATTTCGATGTTAACTAAATTTATATTTTTACCATGTTCAAATTCATGGCTAAAAATCTTCTAATATTTAATACAGAATTTTTTTCAATGAAATTTTTTTTTTCTGCAAATGTTAATTATTTTCCTGAAAAACTTTAAAAAAATAAAAAATTATAATTAAAATTCGACTTTTTATTAATTATAAACTTTAAATTATGCAGTATAATAAAATTAATCAGCGAACATTCCTTATCAAACCAAGCCAAGGTCAGTAAAAAATCAAATGCGGATATGTACTGCAGTAAGAACGCGCCATAAAATATATCCCACTATCGCTTTTATTTTCATATTTTATAATCAGGCAAACTAGTTACGATAATATACTTTAAATCATTTTTGAAATATGCCAATATGGGGAAAGACATTTGAACTAACGACTGGCTTTATATGTTACATTTTATGTTCTATTCTGTATTTTTTTTTTAACTTTTATTTTAATTTTTTTTGCTTAGTATGTTTTATTTTGTATTTTTTACTTAATATGTTTTTTTTTCTTTAAAAATTTGTTTGTTTCTCCTCACACTATTGTATTGATGTATTTTGCTACGGCTATATCAATACAATATAAGAAAGCATAAGCCGCGATGGCTTAGGAGATAGAGCGTTCGTCTTCCAATGAGGTGAACCGGGTTCGAATCCCAGAGATGGCTTGGCAATATGAATTCCGCATCCGATCTTGCACCGACCACAGTGCTGACATGAAATATCCTCAGTGGTAGGCGGATTATGGGCTAGAATCCCCTTGCCGTCAGACCTACCGTGGGTGGCTTTCGTGGTTTTCCTCTCCATGTAACGCAAATGCGGGTTAGTTCTCTCAAAAAGTCCTCCACAAAGGCAAATTTCTCCATCCAGGAGTTCCGTTGTCTTCTGTATTGGGTTCAAGATTACAAGGCTACGGAGTTGAACATTAGCAGTCGTAAACCCAAAAATTGGGTCGACTGTTTAACGACGGTTATAAAATAAAATATAAGAAAGCATTCTTTTTGCGGATATAACTGTGCGGGCTGACAAGGGGTTAATAGCTTTTCCTTATTTTGTTTTCGGGCTTTTTTGAATTATTTTTTTTTAATTTTTAAAACAAATTTAAGAATTTTAAAGACATTTATTTATTAATAATTTCTTTGATTCTCTTTAACGACCCGAGCAGCTGAAAATTTATCACCGTTAACATCTCACAAGAGAAAAATTGCAAATTAATTCCCCATATTATTGTCATTTGGTCATATTATTTACCTAACTCACCCATATTACATACCTGCCAACTTTCACTCTTTCCGAGAATTGATTTTCAGAGTGCTTGTAAAACAATGAACGAAAAACAATCTGACTCAATAATATATTTATATTTTGATCCCATTGAAATTCGCTTGTGCATGGATTATTATGCTTTAATATATTTATTCTATTTATTTATATGTAGTGATGATCAAACTCATTTATAATTATCATTATAATTCAAAAAGTTAATTGGAATAACATGAGTATTGCTACCACATTAAATATAAAAACAAAATCTTCCGGAAAATCCGGAAGAGTTGGCAGGTATGATATTATT
Source organism: Parasteatoda tepidariorum (assembly GCF_043381705.1). Taxonomy (NCBI): domain Eukaryota; kingdom Metazoa; phylum Arthropoda; class Arachnida; order Araneae; family Theridiidae; genus Parasteatoda; species Parasteatoda tepidariorum. The sequence goes on from NC_092215.1 coordinate 20,031,559, forward strand.
GTCATTTGGTCATATTATTCAGTTAACTCACCCATATTACATACCTGCCAACTTTCATTCTTTCCGAGAATTGATTTTCAGAGTGGTTGTAAAACAATGAACGAAAAACAATCTGACTCAATAATATATTTATATTTTGATCCCATTGAAATTCGCTTGTGCATGGATTATTATGCTTTTATATATTTATTCTAATTATTTATATGTAGTGATGATCAAACTCATTTATAATTAACATTATAATTCAAAAAGTTTAATTGGAATGACATGAGTATTGCTACCACTTTAAATATGAAAATAAAATCTTCCGGAAAATCCGGAAGAGTTGGCAGGTATGATGTCATTTGGTCATATTATTCACTTAACTCACCCATATTATTGTCATTTGATCATATTATTCACTTAACTCACCCATATTATTGTCATTTGGTCATATTATTTACAGCAGATAGGCAAGTTTTACTTTACTGATAAATCGAAGGCTTGCTTCAGTTTGCGTCAGTTGAACTTTCTGGCGTTCAAACTGAACTAACGGATGGTTTGTGAAAATTTTTTATTTCATTTTCTGAAGAGAATGTTTTATTAGATTCAAAAGCTCGAATTAAGTAAATAATGATAGTTTTATGTTACTTTTTTTATTATCTGTTTTGCATTTAAAATAATATTGCTTTGATTTCTAGGTATTGATTCTTAAAAAAAATTGTTTTTGATACACCTAAACCTTCCAAAAAATGAATTACTAAATAAATCTTTCTTTTGTTATTGTATGGATAAGTTAGTTTTCTCAAAGTAACAAAAAGTTTTTATGATAACTGAAATCACACTTTTTTTTAGCTCTATGCTTTAAATAAATTTTTTAAAACTTGCGACTGTTAATAGAAATATATTTAATTTTTTTATTATTTTAATTGAAATTTTACTAAAAATTACTGAAATAACTTTCCGAATGCTCAGATATTTAGGTGCAATAGTTACCAGGTACGCAAAAACTGGTAACTACTGTTCCTGAAATACTGTCTAAAACTTACAAATTGGAGAATTTTAGCATTAACTGATTTATTAAATTAAAGATTATCTGTTAGTGGTTAGCAAATCATTTAGTCCCCCCCCCTTAAGTAGTGAAGTAAAGCATTCCCGCAACATCCCGTTGTAGGCCAAGAAGCCCACAGAAGTTAAGGTTCTACAATTCCAAGACCAACGGTATGATAGTGATAATGTGATCAGCACTGCGCACTGGCCGCCTTTACTTCTCGGGCAAACTGGTACCAATTGATATAAAGCTGGGTGGGCTTCAAGACACCACTGGGGATCGAACCCTAGTTCTTCACAATGACAGTTCACTGTCTTAACCACTGAGCCATCTCAGCTAAAAAAAAAGGAAGTAAATTTTGAAGAAAAAAAATTTAAAATGAGCAATGTAATGGAAAAAATTAAAACTTTTAAATTAATTTAACTACACTCATTTCTTTTCAATTTATTGTAAAGAAGAAATTTCTCCCAATACTTGATCCAAGAGTTCCCTTGTCTTCTGGATTGGGATCAAAATCACAAGGCTACGGAGGTAGACATTGGTAGTCGTAAACCCGAAATTGGGCCGGCTGTTCAGCTATGGATATAAAATTAAATAAGGTTGGATTTTAGAAAGAATTTCAAGCATTTTTCAAACAAGATAAGTTGCTATTGTAAATACCAACTATTTTTCTTTACCTCGTCGGGGGTTAAGTCATAAAAGAACTAGATTTACTATGTTTACCCTATTCAGTGACAAGGGATAATCGTTTCTATATATTCATTTAAATGATGATTTTTTTCTTTTCGAAATATTCAATTTGATAAATTCAAATTTGTTTTTAATCTCTAATGACTTGAAAGGCATACTCACATCCTCCTTTTATCAAATAAAAAGTGGATTTTTTCTTCTTTAATCATATCGGCTAGTTCCCTTTAACCTTTCGCAACTTCTTCTCCACAACAAAAAAAAAAAAAAAATATAACAACAATAACGGATAAAAACTTTCTAACAACTAATAAACATTTAGAGCAAAAATTCTTAAGTAACCAAAATAATTTTTTCGACCCGTAGAACATAAACATACCTGCCAACTTTTAATCCCTTTCATTTTGATTTTTCCCAATGGTAGTAAATAGCATCAAAATTTCAATTGTAAGCAAAAAAATGCGTTGTACTTGAAAAAGCTTCAGCTGACAACCATGATAGTAATACATATTAATATATATGCTAAAGTTTTTTCAGAATAGTGGTGATCAAAATCATTTGAAATTTAGTTTATAAAATAAAAAATAGTATATATTTATAAATATAAAAATAACATTTTACGCCAAATGCGTAAAAGTTGGCAGGTATGCATAAACAGTCATGATAACACGTTGAATGCCACGTTAATTTTACATGGCTTGACCGTCTGGGCAAACGGTAAATAACTACAAACTAAATTTGCAAATTTGACAGATTTTTGCTAGTTTTTTAAAAGGTTTAGCATTACATGTCTGTCCTAGTCCTAGTCCTGCCGGTTGGTTCGGGGTGCCTGAGGCCGGAACGGCCCTTTACCCCTTCATCATGAGATGCGGATCCTTGAGGTGTTTCCTTGAGATCATTGTTATTTAAGATTGAAAGAAAAGAATTAGTAATGAGCAGATTGCTCGAGTAGAATCATATAAAATGATACAAGTTCCATTACATAGAGAACAATACATGAAGACATATTTGAAAAAAGTGGTGAATTATGTAAGCCTTCGAATTGTTTAGAAATAGTGGTGGATAAAAATCTACTAAATTGAATTTATTAAACCAAGAATAACAATTAATAAACTACCACTTGAAAATATTTATTCGCTGTCCGGGGCATCATGTTGGCATCTCTGTGTATATAAATAAAACTATTTTATTTATATATAAATAAAACTATTTAATTTATTTACTATTTTATTAATAAAACTGTGTATATAATAAATAATTTTAGTAACTATAATGATATAAAAATAATAAAAATTTACTCGAATTATGTGTTCTAATAATCTTGGCTTCGTCGGTCACCGGTGACCACCGTGGTGATACGAACAAACTCAGTGCAGGTCACTGGTGATCCCCATGGCATTCAACATGTTAATACTATAGATATTTATATTTATTATTTTTCTGCATTCATGCAAATAATTATCAATAGCTTGAAAATAAAAAATTAGAATTTGAACGTGATAAAAAAAAGCATAATTGGTTAGGGGTTATCCATAAATAATAAATAATGACTTTTTTCTTCCTTTTTCTTTTTTTTTCTTTTTTTTTTCAAAAGTTTGAGTCCCTCAAAAATGTGAGCACCTCCCCTTTGTCACAAGTTGTCACATCTCAACACATCCCTTATCTTTTGTCACTTATTACGCCATATTACATAAGCATAAACTTGGTGTTCAGATCATATTTACTACTTCAGTAAAGATACACATCATATTTCAAACTTTATTCTTAAACTTGAACAAGTTATTTTGATAAAAATTGTGAACGGAACAACAACATAATTACAACACAAATCACTAATTTTATTGAAAAAAAACGAGAAATATAAAAAAATAAGAGAAAAAATAGAAAACAAATATTATAAAAATATTGAGCTTGCTGATTTAAACTGCTGATGAACTTGCTGCTGAGGTAATATTTACATTCATTAGGTAATATTTACATGCTTGTAAATGCTGAGATAATATTCACATGAGATAATATTTACAAAACGCACTTACCCAAAAGAAATTTCTTGTAAACAATTATTTTTATATATTTATTACCCTTAACATTTTAAGTATCGAACCAAAGAACTTATCATCTTTGTTAACGCGATAAACTGTGCCCAAATTTATGTCTTGAAGGTAATTGTACAAAAGTAGTAAGTGTAAGTAAAACAAAAACTAAACTAAACTCAGTGGTGCGACAGCCCTAGAGGGCCAAGGCCTACTGTGCCCATATCAGTTTTCTTGACCTTGGGGTCTGGGGTGCAGGAGCAAATGTTCCGGTCAGGTGGTCAGCCTAACGCGGAAACCCCAGTGTTTAGTTCCCAAGCATTCTTGGTGAACTGAAGGGTCGTCCCGTCATTGTTAATAAGTAAGTTAGGTAGGTACTTTATTTACGTCGCACTTGAATTGTACAATGGGTTATTGGCGCCAATATGGGAGACATCCCTGAGGATGATCGGAAAACATGCCATCGCAATTTTGACATTCTGCAGAGAAGATATCTCCCCTTCTTGGGTAGCCCGACGAGCATTTAACGGCAGAACAGTTTAATGAGGACAGATACCGCGCACCCTCGGTTCCTACGCTGGTTGATCAAAGAGGTCACCCACCCGCTTACTGATCGTCGCCAGTGATGCCTGACTTCGGTGTTCTACAGGGAGCTGTGTCCTTACGATCACTGAGGGATTTTTAATAAGTAAATAAAATGAAAATCCAGTATGTTTTTAAAACTTATATGGTGCTGTTTTATGGTAGTTAGTGTGACTTCTTTGACGAAGTATTATTACATTAACTTACTGTCTATTATTTAACTTAATAATGGATAAAAAGAGAACGAAAACTATAAAAATAATATATATTTAGTTAAAATAGTGTATAAGACAAATTAGATAATTCCTTCCGATATAAAACTCTGGTTAAGGGTCTTAATATTAGTCAAATATTAATGAAAATATATTGAAATAGCAAGGTTTTATTAAATTATTACTCTAATTTATTCATTTTTTTTCCAACTAATTTTTGCTGTTACATACCTGCCAACTCTTCCGGATTTTCCGGAAGATTTTATTTTCATATTTAAAGTGGTAGTAATTATATACTATTTTTTCCTTCATAATCTTAATTTTTAAATGATATTGATCACCACTATTCTTACAAAAATTAAGCACATATATTAATATGCGTTACTATCATGGTTGTCAACTTAAGTTTTCTCAAATACAACGTATATACTTGCTTAAAATTAAAGTTTTAATTCCATTTTAATACCACTGGGAAAGATGATAATGGAAGGGATTAAAAGTTGGCAGGTATGCTGTTACAACCCATGAAATATTTTGAAAAACTTACGCAATTTTTTCCTTAAATAATATATCTTTCATACTAAAAGGCATATTCATTTGAATGTTTATAGCTGTTCTGTTTTTTTTTTAACCCTTTTGCGCCGACTGTCACAAATACGTGCCAGCATAAAACCGTATCAATCAGGGTAAAAAGATAAAATTGGTAATCAAAGTATTTCTTTAGCAGTTTATTTGTGGGCGGAGTTATAATTGTTTAATTTATTTAATTCAACATTACTTTGTTCAAAATAAAACTATTTAGTTATACGTTGAATGGACATTGATTATATATATGATTAAACAAACAATAATTAAAGTAAAAGCAAAGTAAGTCTGTCAAATTAGCAACGACTACATTCAAGTTACCATTTTTTATTTAGTTACAACTTGATTCTGATTTTTTACGAATGCTTTCCTGAATCACCCGTCCCCAAAGGGTTAATAAAAAATTTTAGAAAAAAAAATTTGCATTACTATTTTCTTATTTTATATCTGAAAAATTAAACTTATCGTAATCTAACCATGACTGCTTAAAATGCTTTTACATAATAATAATTTTATTTATTAATCGTGAACCTTAAAAATTAAAAGAGGACTATCGTATCTCATAATACGCTGAGCATGCTGGGAGAACACCTGTTAGGTATCCTTTTACACGTACATGCTTTAGTGAATTCTCTACTTGGAAGTTCTTTCTCACACAAAAAGAGAACGTTTTCGAGTCTTGGATTCCATGGGAGTTTCATCCATATTCCCACCCCCACCTAGGCGAATTTCCTACCCCCTTCCTTACCTGTCGAATGTTGAAGGTCCCGTTAGTCTTTTGAGTGATCGTCTTGTACGAACTCTGAGTGCTTTGAGTGTGTTCTCGAAATGATTCTTTATCTTTTTCATAAGATCATCGCCAAACAAAACCACTTTGTTTTCTTTATCCCCAGTTAAAAATAAGGCGGAAGAGTTCGGATTTCTGTTTGGACGATGGTTTCTGTTTTTGTTCGATCGTGAAACTAGTTAATTAAAATTAGATTAGATTAATTAGATTAGATTAACAAGATTAGATTAATTAGATTAGATCGATTATATTAGATTAATAAGATTAGAATAATTAGATTAGATTACATTAATTAGATTAGATTAGATTACATTAATAATGGATTAGATGAGATTACATTAATTAATTTAGATTAGTTAGATTAGAATAATTAGATTAGATTAATTAGACTAGATTAATCAGATTAGATTAATTAGATTTAATTTGATTTATGATATTTTTAGTCGAATATTATATACAGGTTCAGGTCCAGCCATACCGATTCTAAATTATTAGTCAGTAAATTAGTCAAAAATTCAAAATATTCGCCAATTTTTGAAAGTCTTCGCCAAATGCAAATCTTAAGAAAAATTTTATGATTAGTTTTTTTCCCCAATAAAAACTGTTGTACGGTAGTTTGCTTCAGGTTTATGTTATTTGGATCCAATTATAATTGGTTATGCTGCTCATCCACCCAAAATTATTGTAAACGACTGAAAAATACTGATTTGTTTAGAAAAAAACGTAAGTTTGAGGATTAAGTTAAATATATATTTATCTTTTCAGTGGAAAAAATCATTCGCCAAAACACATTTTATGCCCCAAATTTACGATTTTATCGCCTTTGGCGATTTGGCGAATGCTTACCGTGTTTTAAAATGCTTTTAGAAAAAAAAGGGGAAAAATGATGAATTATATTTCACCATTATAATTTTCTGATTTTGCGAGTTTAATTATAAATATTTTGCTTGTATTTTATTTTTATTTTTTTTGTTTCTTACAACATATTTCGCAAGAATGTAATTCAAAACTATTAAATTATAATTATATAAAATTTATTCGTTTCAGGGCTGAAAGCCCATATATATCGAGACGGAAAAGAGTAAAATCTGGTAACAAATAAATTTCATTTTTTAGTTTTTTTCCGGGAATAATAAAAATCCATAACTACCAATTGTTTTTAACGGATGCAATTTTTATATTGAATTGCTTCTTCGCCGTGATAAATTTCCTTACAGTGAATTGTTATTGTTGAGAATAGATTAACTCCTCCCGAATATTATCTAATATTGAAATAGTTCTTCTACCAGTATATTCTTTTTTCCGTCCCGCTTTCAGGCCTGATTCGTTTAGGTGTAAGTAAATAAGTAAAGTAATTTATTTGCAATGTCTTGCAGAGGCGTGTTGACGGAACAAACTCCTCGATAAAATGCTTCTGAAAAAAGTAGTGCAATGATGGAATCTCTAAGGCAGAAGATTTTATTAAATAAAAATGGAATAATGCACGTTAGTAAAATTTTTTATTTCAAATTCATTTTTAGGCAAATGTAAGGAAGAGGGGGCCCAAAAAAAGCATATTAATCCCGATTCTAATCATAAATAATATTCATTTTATTAAACTTCGAACATTTATTTTCAATTTGAACATTTATTTTCAAATGAACAATATGAATTTAATAATTGGAAAGTATACTTTTTTAATAATCTTTTTCTTTAAAAAAAAAAAAAAAAAAGGATTTTATTCACACTAGTACGGTTGTCACGGGTGTCTAAAAATGTAAAAAGTGGTGACAAATAAAATTCAAAATTTTATTAAAAGGGATTAAAATTAGTAACTTTTACTAGAATATTTTTTCGGTTTACTAATGAAAGCTAAGAATGTTTTTGGTTTAAATAAGAATAATTTGAAATGCAAGTCATTAATGGTAGTTACGATTAAATAAAGGATTATAAATAAATAAAAATGAATAAACTTTCTGCCACTTTTTGCATCTTTAGTCACCCGAGAGATCCCTGCACTAGTGTAGATATGGCACGGAGCTAGAATGGACAAGTCATTAAATTAGTTATTTAACCTATTGTTAATTATAGAAACTAAATAAAATAAAAAACGGACAAACTTTATTTACTAAATAATCTAAAAACCGTTTATTTTAATTAATTTTAAAGCGCAATAAATCTATTCATCCCAAATGCTAGTTTAGGCGTTGATTTTTCTTATTATCTAAAGTGATAACAAATGTTGCGTTTCACCATTCAATTTTTGTTTATAAATTACTAACTATTCCTAAAATTAATTATCATTGGTGTTAATTGGGGTTTTTTACGCTTATACTCAACGAAGTTTCATTTCTCCATTAACTTTGATTTTCGGAACAAAACTTCTTAGTTTTATTTCAATGGGATACCTGCTAGTGACGTAGAGTGGGTATCTCGAACCTGATTGGGTGTTGAAACGTGGCATTTGTTTACGTTATCAACTGTTCTTTCTATTCTATTTCGATTAAGCCAAACCCATCAAGTATTAATTCTCTTAAGTGACTCATTCTAATTTCTTTCACAAAGATTTCAGCTCTTTCCCTGAATATTTCTTACTTAACACAAAGACAGGAACGCAGCCGTGTAGAATATAAGCAAACTTGTCGCGAAATGCCACCAGATGGCGCTCTCCTATTAATTCGATTACATAATTTTTCTTTTGCGTGTCATTATGATCTGATGAATGTTGAAAGGGAAATGTCAGCCCTTTTAATACTGGCTATCTTCATATCATAATCTATTAAAGTTTGTTTTGTTTTTAAAATAATGTTTTTTGTTAATTTGTTGTTGTTGTTGTTAATTTACGACGCACTAGAGCTGCACAATGGGCTATTGGCGACGGTCTGGGAAACATCCCGGAGGATGATCCGAAGACATGCCATCACAATTTGGATCCTCTGCGGAGGGGATGGCACCCCCGCTTTGGTAGCCCGACGACCTGCGCTTGAAGTCAAGCACTTTACGGTAACACAGTTTAACGAGGACCAATACCGCACACCCTCGGTCCCTACGCAGACTGATCCAAGTGGTCACCCACCCGCACACTGACCGTAGCCAGTGATGCTTGTTTTCGGTGATCTGCTGGGAACCGTGTCTTAACGATCAGTCCACTGCGGGACAATTACTGCGGATCAGTCACTGCAATTACACTGCGGATCAGTCCACTGCGGGTTAATTTGAACCACTGATATAACTTAGTAATCTTTTTTAAATTTAATTATGCATCGAAGTTGCCAGGTGCACAAAACAGAAAAATATCACGGTTATAGGGTAATAATTAAACAATTAATAAATCTAAGTTAGGTAACAGACGCAGAAGAGAAATTAGATTTCAACAAGTTTGATCTGCGATGTGGCGTTGTATATAATTAACTTCCTGTTAATTAACATTCTAACTTATATGAAGAGACTTAGCTCAACTTTAACACGCCATCTTGCTTACATTCATATTTATTACCGTCGTTGAACAGCCGACCGAATTTTCAGTTCACAGCTACCGATGTTCAACTCTGTATTCTTGTGATTTTGAACCCAGTCCAGAAGACAAGGAAACTCCCGTATTGGGGGAAATTTACCGTCGTGGAGGACTTTTTGGTCAAACTAGTCAGCATTTGCGTTACATGGAGAGGAAAACCACAATTACGTCCCACGGTTAGCCAGACGGCAAGGGGACTCTAACCCATGATCCGTCTACCACTAAAGATATTTTACGTCAGCATTGAGATCGGTGCGAGCCGGGTGCGGAATTCGAATCAAACAGTCATTGCCGGGATTCGAACCCGGTTCACTTTATTGGGAGGCGAGCGCTCTATGCCTATGTCACCAAGGCTCCCATCTTGCTTATAAACGATCAGCAGGCGCTGAGGTCATAGCTCCCAAACATGTCTGGGTATCAGTGATCTTCTTCTTGAAATGAAAACACTCAATTACCGCTGATTTTAAACTATTTAGTTTGAGTCATGATGGTTCAGGGGATAGAGCGTTCGCCTTCCAATGAGGTGAACCGGGTTCGAATCCGCCGATGGCTGGTCGATGCGAATCCGCATCTGGCTTGCACAAACCACAGTGATAACGTGAGTGGTAGACGGATCATGGGATGGAGTCCCTTTGCCGTCAGGCTAACCGTGGGAGGTTCTCTTGGTCTTCCTTTCCATGTAACGCAAATGCGGGTAAGTTCCATCAAAAAATCCTCCACGAAGGCAAAATTTCTCCCTATACTTTATCCAGAGTTCCCTTGTTTTCTGGATTGGGTTCCAAATTACGAGGCTACGAAGTTGAGTTAGTAGTCGTAAACCCAAATAATTGGCTGTTCAACGACGGTTATATGTATTTAAAAAAAAAAAAAACTATTTAGTTTTATAATAACACGTTTTAAAATATTTACTATAAACAAAATAAACACGTGGTTTCAGGTAACCATGGAAATACTAATTAGGTTTTCTTTGTCCGCCTATGCTACAACGATCACGTTGATCATTCTGATAACCTGGCAAAACGAATAAAAAGTAATTACTACTGAACGCGTAATCAACAAGTTTTTTGATCAGAGCTATAAGCTAGCAAACATATTCATGTCATCTTTAAAATATTTGACAAAACTGTATCGTTTGCAGTTTACTTTAAGACAATATAAGTTTAGTTAAACCAATGAGAAAATTCCATTTTTCAAATATCCCTGAAATAAAAATATAATAAAAAATGGAAAAATCGGGCTTCGTTATTTGTTTACAATTGTATTTACTTAGCTTCATGTTGTATGTCAAATTTTTAAGAGTCAACAGTTGATCCGCAATATGGTATACAAACAGGCGCACGTACAAATTCTTTATTTTAATATTTGTATAGATAATTAAAAATCTATTTCAAAGACAAGTGACTGCATGAAAATTGTATTTCCTTTATTTATTTAGCATAACAAATAGTTTATTTATCAAATCCCTTTTGGTTTTTACTGTTAAAAGTAATGCGACAAATAAATATTAAGCGTCAGATGGGAGTTATTTTAATGAAACGGCTTTAAAAAATTTTTTTAAAAATTTCATAGATAATAATCAGCACTTTTATTAAGAACAGAAGTCTTAAAATAAGCTAAATCATGAATCAATTGAATTTGCTATTGCACGAAAATTTATCTAATTTAATAAATAAAATTAAGAAAAAATTTGTAACTGACTTAAATATTTTTTGTTTAATTAATTTAAAATTTTTTATATTTTATTAAATGAATTGTATTTTAATTTTTTTTTAATTTAGTAAATAGATACCTTAATAAGTGATGTGTTAATAATTAACTAACTTTATTATCACTTAGAGGTTTACCGGGAAGTTGTCTTAGAAAAATTTCATAGGGGAAACGAATAAAAAACAAACTTTGATTATTTAATGTATTAATTATAATTACTATGTATTATATTTATTATACGCAATTATAGCAAAAATATTCAGTTTTTTTTTTAGCAGTAGAAACCTTGATTTTTAATTTTCTACTTTATATCTTAAATGTTTTGTCCTGTAACTATATATAAAAAGTGTAACACAGTTTCGTCAGTGCACCAAAATTTGCAGAAAAGTTTTTTGAAATATTCTATTTGCCTATACTCGCCCACTGGCGTCGTAATCAGAGGGGGGGGGGGGTTCGAGGGTTCCGGACCCCCGCAATACTTGAGAAATTTGGGTCCACTATTTTGAGAAAATATTATCTATATCTTTATCATCTATATCTTTTACTTTTCTTCTGTTCTCTCCCATTTTTTTTTACATAGTGCAACTTCTTACATTATTATTAAAAGAAAATTAATTAAAAATAAAATACTCAAAAAAATGCACTGCATAAAAAAATAAAACAAGTGTTTAGAGAAATACAAGAATTGTCACTGTCACCCTTTCCTTCAATAAGCAGAGATGCCAACTGCTCCGGACACGCCAAAATAATTAAAAAAGCGGTAAATAACTACAAAGTAAAATTTGCAAATATTTGACTATTTTTGCTTGCTTTTTAAAAGGTATAGAATGACATAACTACTATTAAGTGATGAATTATATAAGCCGACGAATTATTTAGAAGTAGTGGTGGATAAAAAACTACTAAATTGAATTTATTTAACCTAGAATCACAGTTGATAAACTACGACTTTAAAATATATATTTGTTGTCCGGAGCAAGTTGGCATCTCTGAATAAGAAATAAAACGCTCTTAGCATAATTCCTTTTCTCCATGCACTTAACTGATTAAGACTGATTTTAAAGCATCCCTTAACTTTCAACAAAACAACACCCACGAGGGGTCATTTGATACCTCAGAAATAGCCGTCTCTGTTTACGTTATGGGAAAATGTCCTTTGCATTTTGAAATAGTCTTTATAGTGTTTCTGGGATTCAATGTCATCTTTTAAAAATGTCGGATATCGATAGAATCATCTCTTTGTTGGCTATCTATTCATAAATTGTCTCAAACAGGCAAATATCTAGAATTTCTAGGGAAACAGATATTGATAATTGATATTGATAACAGATATTGATAACAGATATTGGAAATATTGATAATTTATATCCTAATAAAAGAAATTAGTAGGGGGAGAGTGTGGTTCATTTCTCCTCGATTTTTTGGTGATTTTGCCAAGAGACTTTCTCTGCCATTCTAAAACTTCTCTTACAAAGCGCTCCTATTTCTATTCCACTATCATTTAAATTAGCTATTTCCAGCCTTTTAATATTAGTAGGGGGAGAAATTAGTAGGGGGAGAGTGTGGTTCATTTCTCCTCGATTTTTTGGTGATTTTGCCAAGAGACTTTCTCTGCCATTCTAAAACTTCTCTTACAAAGCGCTCCTATTTCTATTCCACTATCATTTAAATTAGCTATTTCCAGCCTTTTAATATTAGTAGGGGGAGAAATTAGTAGGGGGAGAGTGTGGTTCATTTCTCCTCGATTTTTTGGTGATTTTGCCAAGAGACTTTCTCTGCCATTCTAAAACTTCTCTTACAAAGCGCTCCTATTTCTATTCCACTATCATTTAAATTAGCTATTTCCAGCCTTTTAATATTAGTAGGGGGAGAAATTAGTAGGGGGAGAGTGTGGTTCATTTCTCCTCGATTTTTTGGTGATTTTGCCAAGAGACTTTCTCTGCCATTCTAAAACTTCTCTTACAAAGCGCTCCTATTTCTATTCCACTATCATTTAAATTAGCTATTTCCAGCCTTTTAATATTAGTAGGGGGAGAAATTAGTAGGGGGAGAGTGTGGTTCATTTCTCCTCGATTTTTTGGTGATTTTGCCAAGAGACTTTCTCTGCCATTCTAAAACTTCTCTTACAAAGCGCTCCTATTTCTATTCCACTATCATTTAAATTAGCTATTTCCAGCCTTTTAATATTAGTAGGGGGAGAAATTAGTAGGGGGAGAGTGTGGTTCATTTCTCCTCGATTTTTTGGTGATTTTGCCAAGAGACTTTCTCTGCCATTCTAAAACTTCTCTTACAAAGCGCTCCTATTTCTATTCCACTATCATTTAAATTAGCTATTTCCAGCCTTTTAATATTAGTAGGGGGAGAAATTAGTAGGGGGAGAGTGTGGTTCATTTCTCCTCGATTTTTTGGTGATTTTGCCAAGAGACTTTCTCTGCCATTCTAAAACTTCTCTTACAAAGCGCTCCTATTTCTATTCCACTATCATTTAAATTAGCTATTTCCAGCCTTTTAAAAAAGTTCTTGATTACTTCTCCAATAATATTTAATTAAGGGAGAAATTAGTAGGGGGAGAGTGTGGTTTATTTCTCCTCGATTTTTTGGTGATTTTGCCAAGAGAACTCTGCCATTCTAAAACTTCTCTTACAAAGCGCTCCTATTTCTATTCCACTATCATTTAAATTAGCTATTTCCAGCCTTTTAAAAAAGTTCTTGATTACTTCTCCAGTTCTTGATTACAAGAACTCATTAAATAAATCCATTTCTTGGGTGGTAAGCAAATGTTTGTATTAAATTGCGCACTACGTTTATAATTGTCTGCATATATACTGTCAAAATTGTTTTATGTTTCATAGTTCATATAGCAAATTTATTTATATAGTACATTAGTTCATGATTTTACAGTTCATTGTTTGAGCATAAATTTATTTTTAACGCATGGAGTTTGTTCTTATTTTATATTTATGAAATTAATGTAACGTTTAAATTTTTATGACTGTAAATCAAAATTTAAGGATTTTTCAATAACTTTGTTTTCTTTCATAAATAAAATGTCACGTTTAATTTTATGAAAAATTTGTACATAATTTCATAAGCAATTTTGTATAAATATTGATAATTTATATCCTAATAAAAGAAATTAACATCAACTTACATTTTAATTAATTAAAAGAACGAAGAAATATTTCAAATGCAAAAGTTTCATAAAAAATTCATATGATTTTATTATGCTCATTAATGAAAACTGTAATAAAATTATATATTTAAGAATTGGATAATTTGTTATACGTAATTAATTGTATGAGTGTGATAATCGTACTTTATGTAGTTTCATTTATTTTGTTTTTATCAAAATAATATAGGATTTTTGAAGTAATTATTTTGTGCTAATTAACCTTTTCAAAGTTTGGTATTTTTCAGAAATAATTTTCTGAATTAAAAGTATTAATTTTTTAAAATTTTAATACTGAAACAGTAAAATACTGCAGAACGAGAAATAAAATTAGAGTTATGCTATGATTAAATAATCATTTTTGTTATAAGCATAAATTTTAAAATTTCGACTGCTAAAAAAATGTACAAGTGTCAAATGCAATATAACGTATTAGAAAAGTTGCATTTATATCGAGGGAAATAAGAAACATTTTTAGTTATTTATTCATCGATTCCTAAGTCCTCACATTAGTTTTTCTTGTTCCTTTTTTATTATTCATGTATTATGGTGCTGCCATCTAGTAATGAAGTTTGGAACTTTCAGTGCAGCGTGAATGAAGAGTGGATTTAAATGTTAACATGCCAACTTCGTGTGCTTAGTAAAATTCACTTTTTCCAGCCATGGTAAACTTCATGTTTAAATATATGGATAGTTTTGAGGGTGACAAAATTAAAATACACAATTACAATAATTCAATAATTACATTAAATTTAAAAAATCTCTCTTTTTCAAAATTCTTTTCTTTTTCTTTATTAGTTCTTTTTCTTTACTTTTCTTTTTCCTTATTATTGTTTTCTTCGAACTTTTGAGAGTTCTACAGTAGGATCAATGTGTCTATACCTTTTCGGGTTTGAAAATTTATTTCGGCAAAAAGTTATTAACATGAAGTTAGCTATTCTGTCTAGTTTCGTATTTTAAAAATTTTAGCCCCTTTAATCATTTAGGGAGTAATCCTCGAATTTTTAATGTTGCTTTCGATTGTAGAGATGTAAAAATCCTATCATTATATCAAAAGTTATTCAAAGTATTTAATTTACCTTTGACACTAAAAATTATTCTGTAAACCTACAGGGTTTATAGAATAGATTTTAGTTCCAATCCCCGAATCATTTAAGATTCCCTTAGTTTAAGATTTTCCGACCAAAAAATTGCATTAGGAGATTAAAAGTGCTTCATTCATGTTGCATGTTTAATTATAGTTTTTCTTTGCAGGAATTGAACAGAATAATTTTGAACGTAATTTCTGGTCATCGGAGTGTATGGCTAAGCTGTTACATAGCTTCTATGATACCCTTGAAGCTGAGTTACGCTGTCGTGTAACTCAGGTAATAGAGTTACATTCGTTCATTGTAACTCTGTATTTAGTAGATTCGTATTTAAGTAGATTTGTATATTTATTGAAAGAATCACACTTTCGTGTCGCACTTAAGAATTTTTATGCTAAAAAATAAATAAAAATGAAATAATTTTTTTCTCAAAATTGTAATTCGAAAATTTGGTTGCTCAAACTGTATACTAATATTGTTTTATTATTTTGTTTTCAGTCTTTCACTTCGGATTTAAAATTTCGTTGAAAGGCATGTTTAATTTTTATAATTTTATAACCCTCTTTAAGCAGCCGGTCTAATTCTGAGTTTACGTCAATCAATGTTCAAATCAGTAGCCTTATAATTTTGAAGCCATCCCAAAGGACAAGAAAACTCTTGAATCATGCATTGGGACATGGAGAGCGCATTGATAGAAACCAGCACTTGCATGAACACACGAAGTGGAAAACCACGAAAACCTCCCACAATTAGCTCGGCGGCAAGAAGATTCTAACTCATGGTTCGTCTGCCACTGAAGATATTTTACGTCAACTCTGTGTTCGGTGGGAAACGGATGCAGAATTCGTAACAACCAGTCACCGCTGGAATTCGAATCTGGTTCACCTAATTGGGAGACAAACACTCCATCCCCTGAGTCATTATAATTATTTATCTTATAACCGTCGTTGAACAGCCGACCCAATTTTTGAGTTTATGATTACTCATGTTCAACTCGGTAGCCTTGTAATTTTGAACCAAATCCAGAAGGCAAGGGAACTCTTGGATTAAATTCTGGGAGAAATTTGACTTCGTGGAAATAACCCGCATTTGTGTTACATGGAAAGGAAAATCTTTCACGGTTAGCCTGATGGCAAAGGGACTCAAACCTATGATCCGTCTATCACTGAGGATATTTTAAGTCTGATATTCTATTCGTTTTATGCAGCGTGAAGCATATACTAATAAAATTGTCTTTTGTAAGGTGCAATAGTTTTGTAAATATTACAGTTACTGTTTAAGTTTTACTGTTACAGTTACTGCTAAAGATACAGCGTAACTGTTTTACAAAGTAAACAATCTTCATCAATTCTATTTTGAAAAACATTTTAACAAAAATGTTATTTAAACTTGGAAATATTTAAGGAGTAATATTGCTTTATTGAAATTACACACATTTGCTGGCTAGTTTGCTCAATTTACAAGCCTTTGTGAAGTAGGAGGACAGATAGAACAATTCAGTGAACGACATCACGAAGGACATCCTGGGTTACGGCGGGATTCAAATCCACCACCTCCACGCTTCGCACAGCTTTTGAAGGGCGATGCAGCTCTGCCAGAGAGGCCCTTAAGTAATATATCAGATGATTACAGACATAAAAATCTATGATAAGATCGAAACTAGGTGAGCTGAGGCTAATTCACAAGTCACAGTTAGAAATTCTCCTTTATTCCATAGTTGAGAAAACTCGTATGAATTTTTTCAACTGCAGAGGAAAAACACAGCACACGTGACTTGCAAAGAAAGATAAATTTCTTCGACGGGCAACCCTTTTACTTCGATAGTGATGTAATATTGCAGTTGAATTAAGAAACCATCAGTCACTTTCGAATAACGATCGAACAGGTTCGAAGAAGCGCGTTTCAGTTGCTGTTGTTGTAATTCATTTACGTCGCACTAGAGCTGCACAATGGGCTATTCGCGACTCTCTGGGAAACATCCCTGATGATGATCCGAAGACATGCCATCACAATTTTGATCTTCTGCAGAGGGGATGGCACCCCTGATTCGGTAGCCCAACGACCTGGTCTTGAAGTCGAGCTACTGAACGGTAGAACAGCTTAACGAAAACCAATACCGCTCGCATTCGGTTCCAACGCAGGCTGATCAAAGTAGTCACCCATCCGCTTACTGACCTCAGCCAGTTATCTTGACTTCGGTGTTCAACTGAGACCATGACTTTACGATCAGACCACTGCAGGACCATCCTCCGTGGCATGCTCCCTAACAGCGGGTGGATGCTTCTGGTTCCGTAACTGCAAGGCTATGACATTAGTTGCGATTTCGAATCACCAACACGTGATAGGAGAAAATGCAGTCCGATCAGATACCTGATCTTTAGCAAGGCGATCGAACTTCGACCCATAGTAGGCGGATACTTAACCCACCAGACCGACAGTTACGTTAATATATAACATATATTACGTTATTGTTTAATTTACGTTAATGTAATTACATACATATAATTACATGAAGAGGAAAGCCTATCACAGTTAGCTAGCGAACAGGGGGATTCTACTGCATGATTTATCTGCCACTGGGAATATTTTTCGTCTGCACTATGGTTACAAACCAAGAGCTATATACAAATCGGCAAGTCAACGCCTGGATTCGAAACTTGGGTTGCCTCATTAGGAGTTAAGCACTCGATCCCCCTGGTTGCTATTTGGGATCTTGTAATATCTTTTTGTGTGTATTTGATCGAAATTATTCTTTAAAGCTTGTGCTCTCCATAGAAATGGTGACTTTTTCCTTTTTCAAACATCTACAGAGCGGATTACATTCAGACATGAATTTGTGATTTGTTTTTGCATGAATTTGATATGTTTTCGCGAAAGAACAAGTATTGAAATTCGAGTATAAATCTCACCGTAACTCTGGGTGTACTCAGTAGAACAATGAAATCAAGCATCACTGGCTACTGTCAGCGTGCGGGTGAGTGACCACTTGGATCAGTCTGCGTAGGGACCGAAGGTGTGCGGGTTTGGTCCTCGTTAAACTGTTCTACCGTAAAGGGTTCGACTTCACTTGCAGGTCGTTTGGCTACCGAAGCGGGGGTGCCATCCTGTCTGCAGAGGATCGAAATTGTGATGGTATGCTCTCAGACCGTCACCAATAGCCAATTATGCAGCTCTCGTGCGACGTAAATAAAAACTAAAACTGAACTAAAAAACTAAAATTGAGGATGATCGAAAAACATGCCATCACAATTTCGAACCACTGCTGAGGAGATGGTACCTCCACTTTGGTAGCCCGACAACCTGCGCGAGAAGTCGAGCACTTTACGGTAGAACAGTTGAACGAGGACCAATACCTCACATCCTCGGATACTTTGTAGACTGATACAAGTGGTCACGCATCCACAAACTAACCGCAGCCAATAATACTTTACTTCGGTGATCTGCTGGGAGCCGTGTCTTAACGATCAATCCACTGCGAGACATTACAAAAGTGCAAATTCACGTATAGCATAACTGAAATAAATGTAAAACGAGATATAACGACTCGCCTCAATGTTCTTCCTTTATTAACATTTAGAGGTAAGACAAAACCCTTAAGCTCTTCATAGTCATTTAAGTTTCTTTTAAATATACATGTCCAGCAGTGGACTGATCATTAAGACACGGTTCCCAGCAGATCAACGAAGTCAAGCATCACTGGCTGCGGTCAGTGTGCGGGTGGGTGACCACTTAGGGTTGTTTGCGTTGGGACCACGTTTGTGCGGTATTGGCTCTCGTTAGACTGTTCTACCGTAAAGGGCTCGACTTCGCGTGCAGGTCGTCGGGCTACCGAATCGGGGGTGCCATTCCCTCTGCAGAGGATCAAAATTGTGATGGCGTGTCTTTGGATCATCCTCAGGGATGTTTCCCAGACCGTCGCCAATAACACATTGTGCAGCTCTAGCGCAACGTAAATGAACTACAACAACATAAATATACATTATCATGAAGTTCGGCCTGCTTCGTAAGCTATTTTTATAAATGCTGAGGTTTTCCTGTGATTTCGAGGCACGAACCTACGACCTTCTCTCTCCTAGTCTGACAAATGTCTCGAACAATCCAGCTTGCAACTATATTGCAACAATTGAAGTTGAATACTGTAAAATTGGATGAAGAATAAAAAAGAGGTGTTTAATATAGTAAAGAAATTGCAGTTTTTTGTATAGTTGCTAGCGTAGCACTAGAGGCGTATTTTTTTCGAAATAATCTATTCTAATACACAAAGCTACAAGCGTTCTTCCAACAAAGTGCAGCATGTTTTCAATATAATGTGTTCCACGTTTACGCATATAGCTCCTAAACAGATCGTCAGATTGTAACTACTACTACCGCCAGCACCACTTTTACTAGAAAAAGTTAACGGAAAGTATTTTTATATTGCACTACTGATTACCATTCTTTTGTTATTTGAAATTGGTAATATATTTGACTTATGTAACGAAATAAGAGTAAGATTCTTCAAACTTAGTGTAATAATGGAAGAAACAAATGAGTGCAAAGATAACATTCCATGTGAAGGCGCAACTGCATCTGAAAATTTAACGTCTTATAAACCGACTGAAGAAGAGAGAGAATTGTTTAGTAATTTATCAGTTGACAAAGCCAAAAATTTAAAGTCTTCTAAATTATCTTTAAAAATCGACGTATTTAAATCACCAGAATCTTCAGATTTGATAAAGCCTCTTGAAGAAATGAACTTGTTTGAGTTGCAGAGTTTAAGAACAACGGATTTAGTGAAAACGTCAAAAATGTCTGAACAATCTGTGAAACAAGAAGTTTCCGAACAATCTGTGAAACCAAAAGTTTCCGAACAATCTGTGAGACCAAAACTTTCTGAACAATGTGAGAGACCAAAAGTTTCCAAACAATCTGTGAGATCAAGTGTTTCCGAACCATCAGTGAGACCAAAGCTTTCCAAATCACTTTTTAAATCAAAAATTTTCAAGCCATTTTCGAAGAATAAACTAACAATTTCAGAACCGTCTGAAACTTTTGAATTGTCTGAACCAAGTGAGAAATTCAAGTTGACCGAAACACTTGTGGAATCCAAAATGTTCGAACCATCTGTAAAATCAAAACTGTCTGATCCATCTGTAGAATCAAAATTGTCTGATTCAGCTGAAGAACTAAAACTGTCCAAGCCACAGACAAAATCAAAGTTTTCAAAACTTTTTACATCAAAAATATTCAAGCCATTTACGAAAAACAAACTATCGATCTCTGAGCCAGGCAATTTATATGAATCATCCAATTTGTCCGAAGCAGCAGGCAAAATAAAGCTTCTCGAATCACCTGTGAAACCTATGATGTCCGAAGAGGGTGTGAAAACTAAATTCAAATCTCCAGCGAAACCAAACTTGTTGGAATCAGCGATGCCCAGCAAGATTACCACAAGCTGGAGTGGTACTAAAGAATCAGCTTCTCAGTTATACGAGTCTAACAAAACACTCGACCACTTCTTGGAGTTACGACGTTCTTACATAATTGTCTTGTATAAAGAGACAATAAAAGTTAAAACTTTCATAGATGAAGTAGAAAAATTTAAACCCCCATACCGAAAGAAATATGTTAAAAATGTCGAAATGTTGTATGCAAGCGATGCATCTGACTGGGCAAATCTTCATGCATATTGGGATTCATTTAAAAATCATATTACAGAATTGATACAAGTAATTAAAGAACTATATATTGATTCCAAGATGCCTATTTCATTGACAATAGAAGAGTTTCAGGATTTGGTTGAACTTCTTATATATGTTTTCATTGATATGAGAGAATTGTGTGAAATATGTCAAAATGGTTTGGACAAGTACAGAAGACTTTGCTTTTACTACAATGAATATTTATTTCTTGTTTATGCGTCAACGTTCAACTCATTAGTTTCGTCTTTGCGTGAAAAAATGAGAATTGAACTTAATGAATTTAAAATAATTGAGGAGAAAGTATTAGGTTTAAAATAATTGAAACCAACTTTAATGCTGGAATATTTTGTAAGTATTTAAACATAGCATGCTTTATTAATGATATTAATTGCATTCGAAAATTAATTGTTTGTTATTTTCAATAATTAGGTATACATTATAAGTTTAGACTTTTTCTGAATTATGTAAGATTTCGAATTGTTGAAAATGTAAAATTGATATAACTTGTTAAGACATATCTTTAGAGATAGTAATATTTTAAATTTGACAAATCATCTTGATCATGATTTTGAACTTCTTTCTAAAATCACTGTTTCTGCTCAATAATTTTGCTTCGTAATTACGACCTTAATATAATTTGTTTTAGATTATTCGCCGTAAAGTAAATAAAAAAATGCATATTAGGAATTTTAAATTAATTTTTAAGCATAGAAAGAACAAAAACTCCATCGATATCTAATCATTACTGAGGAAGGCGTGAGGGAAAGTATCGAATCCTGTTTGATTGCTGGAGGAAAGTAGAAGGTATTAACACTTTTCTTTTTGGTTTCCTCCGGCAAACAAACAGGTTTTAAATCCAGTATTCCTTTGTAGTATTTTGTTAGATTTCGATAGCATTTTATTTTTCTAGCGTAATTATTCATTTGAGATCTATAATGTGTACGCTTATTTGTAAAATATTTTAAAAATATATATTAAAGCTGATCATTATAGAGCATCCTGCATCTCTTTTATTTCACTCATAGTTTTAAACGCTGTACAAAATTATTTCTCTGCCAGAAATTCGAACTTTTTATAATTATTAAATGTACTTACATTTTTTGATCTTATGCAAAATGCATCATTAACAGCTATGATTAAAAGCTATTTTTTTTGTTAAGAAAATGATGAATTTACGTTTTAGTGACATGAAATATCTCAACATTTACTCGTGCATTGTATAATTTTAAACTTATCTTTAAAATTCCAAATAATTATAGATAACTAGAAGAGCATGTTTGAAGTGTGATTTATGACTGGCATGATATTTGCTTGTAGATTTAGAATTCGCTATAGCTTGTTTTATCATTTTATTTTTGGTATGTATATTACTCATTGTTAATTGTTTTACTTATGATTTAAAAAATAAAAACTTATTTTGCCTTTTTTATTAATTCATTAATTTTTATGACTGTGTATAAATAAATCAACCGTAAGTGAATAATTAGTGCTTTTATTGCTGAGATGATTCAATACACAGGGTTTTTCCTAATGAACCCCATCTTCCCCCTTTTTATATTTATTTTTAGAATCGTTGTTCGAAATGAAATAAATAAAAATATACAAAATGTTATAAAACATGTTTACGTGAGGAAAATAGAGATCATTCTAAAGGAGATTATTAAATATACCTCCTACTTTAATCAGACTGGTTTCGTTTTTCTTCACAAGTGATTGAACAGATTTCAATGGTGTTTTCAATATAAATATAAACAACAACAATCTCAAGTTCAATACCTGCTCTAGTTCCGGTTAGAAAGTTTGCAACTACTTACTACAGCTTATTCTGCGAGGCGATATTTTCAAAAGGATAATTTTGTTTTCAATGAAAGAAGTAAATTACATAATTTCTGTGCTCAAATTTGCCGTGTTTCATAAGATAATGTTATTGAGTAATTCTGGTGAGTTTGAAGTGAAAATTTGTTTTAGTTATTTATAAATATATTGTTAAAAAAGGTGACATGTTTCTAGATTTTGAATAACTCGCTTTTTTGGCAGTCCTAAATTGTTCTAGCGTTAAGTGTTCGACTTCGCGTGCAGGTCGTCGGGCTACCAAAGCGGAGGTGCCATCCTCTCTGCAGAGGATCAAAATTGTGATGGCATGTCTTCTGATCATCCTCAGGAATGTTCCCAGATCGTCGCCAATAGCCCATTGTGCAGCTCTAGTGCGACGTAAATGAATTACAACAATCACCAGTTTTAATAAAATCGTGCCCTCCGTTTTTTTAGATTTTACTCTGCAACAACCAAATTACACTCATGTTTGTGAAAATTACAACACTATGAAGGAATTATCAGAAATTAATGAAATTCATTCCACATATTATTGATGGAGGTACAAATAAATATGCGCGATCGTTCAGTAATTTTAATCATTTGCATGTCTTACTTCACGTTACATTTCATGTAAATTTAATTCAATTTGCGTAATTCCTTGTAAGACATGCAAATGATTAGAATTACAAAGCGATTGCGCGTATTTATTTCTACCATTATCAATAATATGGGGAATGAATTTCATTAATTTCTGATAATTCCTTCATAGTGTTGTAATTTTAACAAATATTAGTGTATATTTCCTTAGAAAAGTTGAGTGCTAAAAAGGGTAAAAGCATAGATTTGATAGTATTTTATTATCATTTAATTTTTTTAAAGAGCCTAAGTCAGGTTTTTGTTTTTTACAAAATTGAGACAGTACAGAAATCTACAAGTCCCTCCAAAAAAAAAAAAAAGAGATAATAATAATAATAAATAAAGACAAATAAATACATTTTAAAATAACGCTACAAATGACGCGTTTTCATAATTATGTTTTGATTCAGAGATAATGTTTAAAAAACGTTTTAAATATGTTTAGAAGAAACAGATGGAAAAGAAATAACTGACCCTGAATAATTTAAAAACTAACGATCGATTTTTTAGAAATAAAAAGTGAGTTTTAATTGGTTATATAAGGATTGCACTTATTAAATATGCTGAGTATTTTATATCACACTTCAACAAATTTATGAAACGAAAACGTACTTTTTCTAAATAAACATCTATTTTTAGTCATTTTTGTCCCTTAAAAATGGGGTTAACCATAATTTTAGAGAACTTAGAGAAGTTCTAAGTCACAATCTCAAAAGCAAAATAAAACGTGGGGTTTCAAAATATTAATATATGCCAAAGTCAATATATTACATTAATTTTTCGGCAGTCTTAACCAATCTGCAGCACCTTTAACCAGTGAGGAAAAAAACACAAACAAATTGTTGCTGTATTTCTTAAAGAAAATGTTTTTGAATTTCTAAAATATCAGTATGTTCTACTGTTAAACTTTTTCTTAATAATACTCTACACAAAAACATTTTTTTAAAAATATAATTTCGCATTAAAAAAGTTTTGAAATAACTCGGTCAAATAGTTATCAAAAAAAATTAAATAAAATTATGCCTCTTTAAAAAAATTTTATTATTCGGAAAATTTTTGACTGCTTATGCTTTATTTGAAATTCTAGATTTCGTCATTTAAGTGAAATATGAAAAAGTAAAAGTTCTTAACAAACTTTACAATCCAAAACATTTTTTTTGCTGCATTCATTTTTTTTTAATATATAAACAAAAATAATAAGTTTAACTTTTAAATATCAACTTTAAATGCATTCTAGTCTTCTCAAAATACAAAATAATAACAAAAACATACCGTTTAAATTGAATGTATTTCTCCACTAATCTATATAACAATAGATTAGACTAATGTGTCAAATTAATAACATACAATCATTTCGTTAATTCATAGAAAAAATTAATAAATAAAAACAGTTTTCTTCAAATTCTGTTTTTTCCCCCTGAACTACTTAATGCACTAAAGATGAATGCGGACATAAATAAAATAAAGTTATTTTAATATGCCAAAACTCAATAAACCTAATAAAAAGAAAAACAAAAGTGTTACTCTATAAATGTCTTATACGATCAGTGCTTACATACGCATGTGAGACCTGGACAATGATTAGCTAGATTTGAGAGAAAAATACTGCGAAGCATTTTTGGTGGAATAAATAAAAACGGTACCTGGTTTAGAAGATCAAACACGGAACTTTACAAAGCATATAAAGAACCTGATGTCATTAAATTTATCAAAATTCAAAGGATGAAATGGGCAGGATACATTGTGAGAATGGAGGATAGCAGGACAACCAAAAAGGTTTTCAGTGCCAGGCCAACAAGTACAAGAAAAAGAGGACGACCACAACTAAGATTTTTAGACTGTTTTGAAAAGGACCTACAAGTTTTAAAGATAATAAACTGGAGAACATTGGCTAAGGGAAGAATGTCTTGGCATAGGCTCTTTGAGAAGGCCAGGGTCCATCCTGGGCTGTCATGCCAATGAGAAGAAGAAGAAAAACTCAATAAAGGATTGGAATATATTTTCAATTATGTTTACTTAGGAGAGTAAATATTGGCTAACTAATACGGCCGTGCAACTGAAAAATCAACGTAAGAGACGGAAAATTCAAAATTGAGATTTTTATGTATTTGACATTTTCCAAGTTATTTTGATTGTGATTTTTTCTTAAAGATAAATTTTGTTTTATCATTTCTGAAATTCTAGTTTAGTGTTCATAGCATTAACAATAGAAAGAAAATAGATATCATGCCACTTTCTCAAAATCTATAGTAAAGCAGTAACATTGCCTCTTTCAATTGCACAGTAGAATAGTTAAGCATATTTAAAAATGTGATTGTGGATGCCATTTTAAAAAAAATAATTTTTTTGATGTATTACAACAAAGTGTTTAAAAATGCAAACATTGTTTTTCCATTTTGAACATCTCTAGGAGCATATTAACTTATGCAAAGAAAGAAATTTTTTTTTTAAAAACCTTTTCTTATTCCCTTATTTTGTTTAAAAACTTTATTTTATTATAAGTAGAACCAAAAAGTGAGGCGAAAGGCACAGTTTTTAGTTTTGCCTGAAGAACTAAACTAAGTGTTCTTAGTCTAGAATTTGGTGAAAATCACTTGATGGACAATTTTTGGCATTGCTGTAGAATTCATTACTGAACTTGGCAAAGAAATTGTCAACAGCTTCTATTTTAATATTTTCTTATCTTTTCATTACTGATTGTTTTCCTTTGTTAAAAGCATTCATCCAGCTTGTTCCAGTTACCTCTATAGTGACTCGCTTTTCATTGTTAGGATTGAGATGAGCATGCATATGTTAAAATGAGCGTAATACATTGTTTATAACTGTTTTGCAGTTGACTCAAGCTGATCATTAAACCAAAAAACAAAGAGGAAATCTCTTTTCCTCATCTATCTTTAAAAAAAAAACAGAATGGGTTATATAGCTGAAATCGAAACAAAGTAAGACTGTGTTTCAGATGTTTATTTAATAAAAGAAAAAAACAGTACCCAGTTCTCAGTCTAAATTTTTCTTATTTGTGTTTGTAAGAGAAAAGACAAGACACATATTTTGACATATAATATATTTAATGTATGAGAGGAAAGACTTAACACTAATAGATTACAACCATCTGTTGGACTAATGTCTTGATGAAGTTTTATTCTCAATGTGAGTCTTGAATTTAGACCATTCTGTGTTCTCTTAAACACAAAGAAATATCAAACAGTTATCTTTGACATCCTTTATTTCTCATATGAAATTGGAGAAAATCTTCAATTATTCCTGTTTATTCTATTTTTTAGGTCACCTTTTTGCAAAAATATTTATTTAAAACGAATATTTAAATTTTTTAAAAACATTCACATATTTATTTCAATCAAAAGTTTGTACAATATTTAAGATGTACAATTTAGTTCAAAGTATGTTTGAATAAATTTTATAAATTCCATAGAAATTTATAGCATGGGTATTTAGTACTTTGGTTTGTATAAATTAAACAATCTAAATTTATTCCTAAAGGAGTAATTAACAATTTTTGTAATTAAATATTTTTTAAAATTTATTTAGAATACTCATGCTTTCTAACATTTAATGATTTTGCACTTTTTTTTTCTAATGGTAGTGAGCAAGAGTAGACATTTTCAACAGATAAAATTTTTATTAAATTATTTTCATAAAAACTAAACTGTTTGTCAATCAGATCTTTTATATATCTGTTTAAATTATTTACAGGTAATGGTGGACAAAATTCTTTTAATTCCAATTCATTAATATATTATTTTGGCTACTGCTAGAAAAATACTTAAAAAAACTAAAAAAATTCCATAGTAGTTGGAATAGATTAAAGATTTTCTAATATGAGTTGTACTAACATAGCAAGGCATGAAACAAATTTTGAATAATTCAGTTCATCTTCTACATTAAATGTCAACAAGTAGAAAATTTTGTTGAAAATACTTATACTGATTTAGATGGAAAAGAAATTTTCTTTCAATTTCACAAATTAAAGAAAACCAAATGTAATTGGAAGACCTTCTAAGTGAGGACATAGAGTAATTAGTAAAAACATAATATTTTTTAAAAACTAAAAGCTTTTTTTTATTTGCTTTATAAAGAGATCAAATCAATGCAACAAAAGTTACACTAAATAACAGAAAAACATCATCAGATATCTGTATTATAAATCAAATATCTTTCAAACATGTTGGATGGGAATTTTACATGACTCAAATAAAAAATTCAAAAATTTCTTTAACAAATAACAGTGAATGATGTTATGAAGTTTTTTTAGATAAGAAATGCTTTGTTCATTAAAAATTAAATTTTAAACCAGTAAATTTTAAGAAAGAAGGCAAAACAACATTTTCCCCATCACACTAATGAGGACAATTGTTTTTTAAGAATTCAAGTTTTTTCGTAACTCCCTTAGTTTTGAGATATCAATAAGGCTTGAGCATATTTATAAAATACAAGGGAAGTATTTTTTTTTCCAATCATTTATTAATAAACTGGAACACATGTGATAAAAATCATAATATTAACATCATAATATATTCATATATTATTATATTCAATATATCATATGCATTACATGATTCAAAATATTGATTTTTAATAATATTTTCTAAGGTTTAAAGAAAAATATAATTAGTATCTCGGGTAACCAAAATTATTGACAAAAATGTTTCCATTTTTGATTTTAAAGATTTTAGAAAAAGAGTTTCAGTTCTTCGAAAAAAAAGAAGAAAGAAATCTAAAACCAAAATAATTTGCTATGAAATTATACAATAAATATGTTTTTTTAAAAATTTATTGTAATCCATAAAAAAACTCATAATGAAGGAAAAAAAATTAATAGATAACTGTAAATAATACACATTTCACACTCTGAAGGAAAAATAACAATTTCAAATGAGTAATGGCTGTTAACTTTTAAGCTTTTAGTCTAAAACTTTTTCCAGTGGTAGTGAACTAGACATTCAAATGCAAATCATAAAGAATGGCTTTTTAGATTTTAAGAGCATTTGAAACCACTATTCAATACTTATCAGATATTTTACATATCTGACTAAATTTTGCTTAAATAACATGCAATGGGCATCAAAATACTTCATATCTCATTTATTAAACCAAGAAATAAATTTAAAAGTTTTAAATATTCTAACCACCTTAAATGTAAATTCTGTAGAAAATTTAGAGGAACTGGCAGGTATAGTAATAGAAAACAAAGCTAAAAATAAATGAGAAAAAAAAAATTAATTCCTAATTTTGAACGTTATAATTATTTTGACGAATAACAAATAAATTTTTTGTAATAAAAGTTTTAAGATAAAGTAACCTTTATAAATCTCAGTAAAATATTAAAACATCAAAATAAATGATAAAAATAATTTTTATAACATTATTTTAAATAAATTTTGTTACCTTTTCTGAAATTTTAAGATTAGTTTTAATACCAAATTTGATTAAAGATTTTTTTTAAGTATTAGTAATGTACTCAAAATGTTTTGAGGGAGTGCTTTTAGCAACTATAAATTTTTCTTCCAATGAAATTACTGAAAAATACTGCTTGTAATTAAACAATATTGAATTTAAACACATTAATATCTGTTAAATAAAATACATTAAAAAATAGCTCAAGTTCGCATTTTGTAGTAAATAAGTTGTATTTTAAAATTTCAAAAACAAACATAAAACTGTATACTTGTAAAATTCAAGAATTTTCAAGTGAGAGATATTTTATGACTTATTGTTTAATTAAAGATTATTATTTGTTGTAAAAGAAGAAAAAGCTATGATTTATCGAGTAAGACTGACTTTATTTGATTGCTTAAAAATAAAAGTTTTTCTTTAAAATAATGCACTAAGATAAGTTTTTTGCTTAAATCTCAGTTTAAACAAACTTAATTTTTAAATAAATTTGATTTTCTCCATTTATTGTAACAAGATTTTTCTCACTTTTTGATTTTAGAATTTTTTGACACTTAAATGTTAAATATGTAGGAACATACCTTAAAAATTTATTTTAAAACATACTAAACATTAGTGCAAAAATTCAAAACACTCTTTGCTCACCAAATAATAAATATCAACAAGTGCAGTTAATTTAAAAAATTTTATTTATATAAAAATACACTTTTATAAAACATTCATATTTTTCTTATACAATTTTAGTAATGAAAAATTTAAAGATTTAGAAAATTATCTTTAATAAAAATGATACATCTAAAAAAATAAAGATAAGAGATTACAAGAAAAATTATTGACACACAAATGAAATGCACACTTACTTTATATATTTCTCATATAGACCAGTTGAAAATAGTAAAAATCTATGTACAAAAATAAATATAGAAACATAATATATTAGTTGTGAAGCTCAGTATAAAACAACCAATTGGCTGGACATAAAAAATTTTCTAAATTGATGAATAAAAAAATTTAACTTTGAAATTAACACATCCATCTAAGTAACATGTTGAAACCTAATTACAAATTAGTTTTTATAAACTAAGTAAAAGGTGTTAATCATAGAAGTTAAAAAATAATATTTCTCAGTTCTTAACAAAGCTACTAAAAATCTCAATTATTTTAACACTAAAACAAAGGAATTTTTTAGATTTAAAACGTTTAAAAAAAAACTAAAGCAAAAAAACAATGTGAATAAGCACAAATGAAAGTACATAAATTAACAATCTATAGTTTCGGTTCTATAAACAAGAACCTTACAATTTATACACTTTCATCTGTGCTTTATTCACATTGTTTTTTTGCTTTATTCCACTGAGCAAAAAATATTACCCTCTCCTTTGTTGAAAAGAGTAACTATATAAGAATGCTTTAAAAATCTTTTAATTTTTAAGAACAAATTTGAATTTTAAACAATAAAAATAGACCAAAACAAAATAGACCATAATAGAAGAAAGTTCAAAGTAGTTCTGTTTGTTGTAAAAAGAAATAAACTTTCTTTTGTTACATATGAGTGTTTAAAAGTTACTCTAAGAGTTAACTTTGTTCTCTTATAAGTAATAAAACTCAAATATTAGTTCACAAGGGGAAATAAAATATGAATTATAGTATGAAATACATTTTAAAGAAATACATGAGATACTACCAAGTCAAAATTTATCAACGGATGCTTTATGAAGTGATATGGAATATATAGGCATGTTTAAATAAGTTAATTAAGTTAAAATGATTTTCCAAAAAAGAATAATGAAAAAAAAGAAGAAAAAAAAAGTTAACAATTGAATTCTTGTGCAATTTTTTTATATTAAAGAAAGAGATCCTAAGAATTATTAAAGGGAATTTAACAAAAATTTCTAGTGTTATGTGCAATAGGAAGATCTTTACAAAGAAAACATACAAAATTCTTAATGCTAAAGACAAAATAATAAAACTAAAAAAAAATTCAATTTTTAATTAAAAAATGCTTTTCCTCATATAGTGATAAAATAAAAACTGTGTTTGATGAGAAAATTATTAAAGAATTTAGAAACAAAAAATTTTCTGGCACTTATAAAGAAAAAAAAAAATAATTAAACATTTTTTACTGCTCATTACTTGGCTTCAGAAAAATAGATTTTCATGCTCTCTCTATCAGAAAAGTACAGTACTTCGGTTATGAAAGTAAAGACCATTTCTTCTATATAATTCCCTTCATTTTGCATTATTATGATAAATGATTATAAAAGTACAATTCCATAAGTAATAAAGAATAACAAGCAGTGAAAATATTTAATCTCTATTGTTCTTTTTAATTATCAGATAACTGTTTTTTTATTATATTCCTTAATAAATATCCCATTTACACTGTTTTTATTTTATCTATGACTGAAGGAGAAAAATTTTTTAATTTTAAATTAAAAAACACTTCTGCAGTACAATTATTTTATTTTTATTATTCAGCAGTTTTAATATTTTCTTTGAAAAACACTTAGCATTGCACTTAAGCCCTGAAAAATTTTGTTCAACTTCCTCAAATGATTATCAGGATATAAATTTTAATAAGTAAGAGACAAAAGTTTTACTGCCTTTAACAGCTGAAAATTGTTTTACTGTAAAATTATTTGAATCTGTGATGAAACACTCAAAACCCTATTAAATACATATAATATAATACTTAAATATTAAAAGATTCATTAAAATAAAAATTATTATTATGTATAAAACAATACACCAATTTTAATAAAATTTATTGTCTTGCAAAATAATAGCTTTTTTTGTAAAAACTAGTTTAATTTAATATATAAAAACAAATTTTGTAAAATAATACATTAATTTACAATGTCACTCATGAAACAAATTAAAGTTTAATAAATAAATGTTATAATATTAATTAATAATGTAATATACAGGCATAATCAAAGTGTTACAAAATATGAATTCTTTTTAAAGCTATAATATTTTAAGTTTCAAATTGTGTTTTTTTTTAAAACAAGTGAAGCTATTAAATTTAAAATTACAAAATAAGCTGTATTTATATGAAAGTACCAGAGAAATTAGTAAGACAAAATATAATTTGTTAAGTTCTATTTAATGATCCAGTAAATGCAAAAAATAAAATTTTTACAATTTATATAAAGTATAACACGTAACTTGTTTAAGCTCACTTGAACTAATTATTACTACTGGATACTAATTTAAGGTCATTATTATATCACTAAGATTTTACAGACTTTAGTGCAAAACAGCAATGATAATTTATTTGTTTGCTTGTCATAAAAATATAATTCTGTTTTATAAAGCTGAAAATTGACAGAAAGTTACTAATAATTTTATTATCTATGTTTGAGTTTCACATCACTACTTAATACTAATGACTTAATAACATTAAATTAAACACACTGTAAAAAGACACTTTAACAAATTTTTGAACGGTAGCATATATACATTTATAGCTTGGTTTTTCTTGAAAAATTGTACATTATAGTCACAGATAATTTGCGCTGTAGACAATAAAAATTTAAACTATTTTTATATATAAAACATTTATGCTAAATTCTAAATAAATATGGCAATAAAAAATGTCAATAGATATTAAAATTGTATGTTATGAAAAATGATACATCTTGAAGGTGAAAAATGATGGATAATTAGTACATTTTTAATGAAGGTGAAAAATTATTGATACATTAGTTGGGAAATTACGTAGAAATTGATAAAAAAGAAATGATGGCAAAAATGAAATTTTTAAATTAATTTATTATTCTAGGTAAGGCTTTGAGGAGTTTTTATAAATAAAATACACAGTAATAGTAACAGGAGGTTCAGTAACATGCAGTTAAGAAACAAATGGTAAAAAAATAATGAAGAAATAACTTTTTGACTCGTGATCAATATTTCTAAACCGGGGTTTTGGAACGAGGTGTTTCCTGTTGGGTCCTTTTCAGAGGTGAATACGGAGTAAGAGTTCACTACAGTTTAGTGTAAGAGTTTATACAGTATATTCATAATTATTTATGTACTTCTACATTTTTATTTTAAACATTTTAAGCACTTTTAAAGCATATTTTTTACAGGTAGAATGCTTTTTTTTTCAATGCTTATAAAAGTGTAAAGCAAATATTTAAATTTTAGTCTTAACAGAATTAGTTATCATAAGGTACTTTAAAGATTATAAATAAAACATAATAAAATTGATTGATTAGTAGATGTTGCCTACAAAAATTTTGCACGATAGCTAGAGGAACATTTAACATATCACTGATTTTATAAATATATATCTAATAAGTACTAAAAAAAAATATTGTCTTGAGTTAATATTTCATTTACTACTTACCAAATCATTAGATAATGTTGCTGTTTCAATTCTTCTTGGTTTCTTGCAAAAGAATTCAGAAATAGGAAGGAATATTCTCTGAAAAAATTGTTTATTACTTTATAAGAAATGTAATAAAATAACATTTATTAACATTGATATTTTATATCCTATAAATGTAAATAATAATCATCTATTAAAAAAATAAATACTTTACCAAATAATAATTACTTTAAAAGTTAAAATTACAAAATTGATTTCCAGAAAAAAAAATTGAAAAATAGAAAGAAAATAATCGATTTGTAAAAAATAATAAGTTAGTAAAATTGGTATACAATAAATGCTTCTTAATATGCAAAGCAGCTGATATAAATGGTTCACACAGACAGTGAATTTTAAATGTCTATGTGTTCAACACTAAAGAGTGGCACATAATATAGTTGAACTAGTTTACTGAATTTATGAGCTGAGGTATTCATTGATGCCATGCCGGCCAAAAATAGGGCAGCACTTTCTCTAAATAAACATACATTTTCTTTGACAGATTTTCGACCCCCAAAATATAGGGGGTAGTCGCAATCCAGGAAATATGGTTCCTATAGTTTGGTTGGGAGAGTGGTTCAAAGTTTGGCTCCCCTTAATGTTACATTAATTTTTTTATGTACTTTGCCATATCTCAAGAGCTTTAAAGCAAATTGAAAATTTTTTGTACACAATTATAAAATTTGCTTATCCAAAGATAATTCCATGCAAAGTATAAATTTTAGTAAATATTCATTGTATTTTATTATTTTACTTAATAATAGTTGAAAGAAATTTGAATTGAAAGGTATAAAATTTTTTACATCATTTTAAAGAATGTAATTTTGCATGGAAAAATACAAAGATGAACAAAATTGGTTAAATAGTTCTTGAGAAATCAAATCTTAAAAATTACTACTTTTTCAAAATTCTATTTCTTAGGAACTATGTGAACAATTTTGTTCAAATTTTCTACATTGCTATTTAAAACTACTCTCTTTAAAATAATGTAAAAAATGGTATAACTTATAATTCAAAATTCAGATTAAAGTTATTGAAATTTGGAGTATGAGCATACATTACACAAAAAAAAAATTTTTATTAACATAGTGTATACAATAAAATTATGAGTAAATGCACACACAAATTAAAAATTATTAAAATTTTTATGAACTAAAAAGGAAGTTAAAAAAATATTTACAAGTTAAACTTTTTATCCAGTCAAATATGAGAAATAATCAATGATAAATAAGTAAATTCTTTAAATTTTTTTGGAAATATCAATAATCCAAACTTTATCTGTGTAGTGCTAAAAAGAAAATTTATTAAATGATTTGGAAATATATTTGAATGAATGTTAAGTAATCTAATTCAGTTTTAATTCTTATAATACACTTTTATTTATAATCAATAGATCGTGTCACCAAATGTTTCGAAACTAAACTAACAGGATATTTCTAACAAGTAATAAGTGCATGAGTATGTGTGAAAACATCCCTACTTGCTGATGGAAGTGAATTAACGCTGACTGTTTATTACTTTCAAGAAAAATCTTGCTAAGTTGACCATTAAAAAAAACTATTTTTAAAATATATAACCTATTTGCTCATATTAAAGTTCTGAGAGTTAATTTTAACTAGATATTATTTAAAATTCAACCTTTGCTTCAAATTAAGACACTCAAACTGCATTCTTTTTCCTTGCAGCCTGAATGATACAAGAGCCTGCATGGGGATTTATTTTTTTTTTTTTTTTTTCCCTTTCC
>NC_092215.1:20067088-20097635 GCF_043381705.1 Parasteatoda tepidariorum
TTACGGGTTCCTTATATCTATGAAACTCCAAATCTGGCAACAAGTTTTGTTAATATTTCATTTGTGTTCCGATTTGGTGATAGAGCTGTGGCAAATTTAAATTTTGATCAACTTTGAAACAACGATAATTATTTTTAGTTTTGATATTTTTTTTCGATTTTAATAAACTACCTCAATCTAAACAATGTCTGATGAAGAATTACCTAAGGGATGGGAAAAGCGTACGAGCCGATCAACTGGTGGGTTTATTAGTTAAATTTTCATAGGATTTCAAAAGAAAAGTTACAAAATCGCACTAGTTTTAATTACTTTGACTGGTCGAATCGACTATCTGGGATCTTTTGGGGTTAAGAGAAAAATGTTACATGGTCCCTTTATTTAACACCAAGTTGTTTTAGCTTATTTTCTTTTTGTGTTGGGTGGACTCCCTTTTTCCGAGATTTTCTTTTGCAGTGTGAAAAAATCTGAATGCTGATAAAATATAAACCATCTATACCTTTTTTTTTATCCTTTTACATAAAGAGCACTAAAAAACAATTTGGAATTTGAGTTATTATTCTTTGATGCTCTCAATTTGCATAGATTCTATTGTAAATCTATGTTGTTTCTCAATCGCTCTTTAGCGATTATTGCTATGAAATTCCGCATAGTTTTAAAAAATCCGATGCCTTTAATGTGATATTGCGATGCATGAATTTCGTATTTGAGTAATCCATTTTCGGTTTTCTTTCTTTTTGCCGATTTCATCCCACGTCCAAGTAACTATTTCTTGTGTCATTATGTCGTTTATAATAACCAATTTCTAGGTGGGTTTTGAAATTGCAGTACATTTATCATGGTATAACGACTCTTGAGTTATAAATTGCAAATTTAATTGATAATTTTTTACATGCTTTATTTGTGCCGATTTCATGGTAAATCCAAATGAATTTTTCTTCCTTTTTTTTTTAAATGTCAGCTATTGCCTCACTTTTCTATGTAAATTTTGAAAATCCGTATTTTTACTATGATATTATTACGACACACAAGCTTCAAAGCTATCAAATTGCTCATTTGAATAATCACTTTTTGTCTCGCTTTATTTTTGCCGATTTCATCATAAATCCAAGTTTTTTTTCAACAGTTTTTGCCGCACATTCTGATGTGATTTTAAAAATTCCTATTTTTATTACGACATGCGAATTTTAAACACTCATTTAAATGAAAACTTATTGATGCACTTTATTTGTGCTGATTTAATTAAAATGTAAGCATTTTTTAAAAATTATTGCGATGCTTTCACAAATGGTTTTGACCATTCCATTACTTTAAATACAATGTTTGTTACTATTTGTTTGTGCATATTTTGTTGTTGGAATTAGTTTTTTTTTCCAGCAGTTATTGCCATACATTTGTAAGTGGCTTATAGAATCTCAACTTATAATACAATGTTATTGCAACCTGAAAATTTCAGTTGAGTAGAGGAAAACTTTAATTTTTAAACTGCCCACTATTTTTAATTTATTTTGTTATACATTTTTCGTAACTTATGTGATGTTTATAGAAAGAAATATTTTTTTTTTTTATTATTTAAAATTCATAAAACCTCTTATAATTCAAGAAATATAAATAATATCTGATAAGATTCAATACCAAATAAATTTTGAATCTTATTTTATACTAAAATGGTTTTGTTTTAATTTTTGGTTTTTGTTTAAACCTTATAAATTTTCTTTAATTAAAATATGTATATTTATTTTTGCATTTTCATTGTTTGACTATTAGTTTTTTTTGTTAGAATTTATATTTTCTCTCCTGTAATATCTATATATCTATGTATTTTTAATAAATCAATTATTGATAAAGAGGGAAAAAATTTGGATAGGTATCAGTTTTTTTATACATTTGAATTAATTCTAATAATTAAAAGTATTTAATTTTCTGCAAATATACTATCTATTTTTTTGATAAGAAGAAGAAAAGATTTTAACAAATGCTTAGAACACTTATTTTTATATAAAAATTATCAAACTTGCCGCCAACATGACTAAATATGCTTATTAGTCAACCTGTTGTGCAAGTGACCCTTCACTCAAAAAGATTGTGCACCTCCCTGTAGCAGAATTTTTTTTGAGCTATCTGCAACTAATCTCCCTAGCAAAAGCATCTTTCTGCAAGATGCTTTTAATTATAACAAGCATGTATGTTACTAATTGAAAGTAACAAATACGCTGTGTTTACGAGAAAGACTATATTACTTTTTTAAATTGAATAAGTAATAATTTTTTATTTTAATATTATGGATAATATTGTCGCATTTTGTTGGGGGAAAAATGCACAAATTATTTGTAAGCTTTTCCAATTTATTAAATTTTGTAATAGCTGGAAAAAAGGTAGACGCTGAAATCGCCCAAATCGAACTCCTTAAACGCGTGTTTCGTTTCAAGATTAGGTTGTTGTAACAAATAATATCGTATAAAAAATATCCGATTTAGAAACTGTGGAGAAATCAATAGCATTACCAGTAAAAATTCAGTAGAATTATAGCCTTAAAAAGTACTCAAATGCACGATTCGAATTTTCCATATTGTTTGAAATATATCGGAATATTTAAAATCCACATGAAAATCAATATCAATAACTGCCGAAAGTACAATAAAAAAATTACATCGATTTACGATACTATCGGCGTAAATTGAGCGTGTCAAAAAGTCATTATCTAAATGCATGATTCAAATATGTGTAAATTTTTGTAGAAAAGAAAACTGAAATTTTTTACTTTTCCAAAGAAAAATCTTTCTGCAAGAACTCTGTTACATTCTGCGACAATGTCACTGCTATTCTGCCACGGGAGTGCACCCCTTGTTTAGAGTATTTGGAAGCATGTGATTTATTGAAGAAAAAAGATCTTTCTTTAACCTAAAAGTGTTAAGTTCCTGGATAAAATTGTATAGAAGTTTATCTGCTGCACTCTATTTTGTCATTCAATAACATAAAGAAACCGGTTTTTGGATGTAGGAACCCTGCATCCGAAAGTTAAGAAAAAACCAGGACTAACACTCATCGGGTTAAATAACTATGCTTGTACATTTTAATTATTTTACTAATGTCTCTTCTTCTGTATTTAAGGACAAGCTTACTATTTGAATTTGTATACAAAAGAAAGCCGTTGGGAAAAACCAACTAAACCAGCTGAACAAGGGCCTTCTAGTGAGGAAAGTGTTGATAAAGTTCAGTGCAGTCATTTATTGGTTAAGCATAGAGATTCAAGGCGTCCTTCATCTTGGAGAGAGGAGAACATTACAAGATCCAAAGAAGAAGCTTTGAAAATTATTGAAGGTAAATTATTTGTAGTAATTTGTTAAAATGCTAAAATTATTTGATGCTTAGAAAGAAACTTTACCAATTCTCACTCCCTAAATTTGGTTATTATCTCATAAAATTTCATGTCTATATTCATGAGTGTTTATATATACAAAAAGTAAATGTAATTTTTTTTTTCAATTTTTATATATGGATAATTTGCTCTGCTTGTCGAGAAACTTCATTTGTGTTATGCTTTATTTGTTTATGGTGTAAAAAATGTTTGCTGAATTTGAATTATGACAAACCATTGATCTATTAACTATTTTGAAAAATTCTGCTATATTAAAAAAAGTTTAAAATTATAATTTTGGTTACTGAAATTTTGAATTATAAAGACTAATTCATTTAGAACTCTTATCACTTTGTAAAATACTGTTAATATTACATTTTATTTCAGAAATTTTTAATTATTATAATGAGTTGAGTACAAAAACAATGAATGTAACTTTATTCTAGACTTGTAAAGTGTAAATAAAAATCTATAAAGCAGTGTCTGAAAAAAATTATAACAATGACTATGAGAGAAATGATTGTTACAGTGTATCTAAAAGAAATTCCAACATGTAAATTAAAATTGTTAACCATTCCTAAAATATTTTTATTTTTCTATCAAACAAAATATTTTCTGATTCTCCAAATTCATTTTCATCTAGTTGTATGTCATCTTATTTTGATTTTTAAAAAAAAACTTCTTTTTTAATAATAAAAAGAAGTTCTTGATGATTTTGTGAAATGTTTATTAATACCTAGTTTGTTATGGAAACTGATGACAATTGCACTAATTGATGTTCAATAATCAGCCTTACTCTTGTTTCTATTTTTTGTAAGACAAATTTTTTTTTGATTTTTCATAATATCTAGATCATATTTTATTGTATTCCAAAAATCTTCAAATTTGATTTATTAAAGTTTGTCATGTTAGATGTTTTTATCTAAAACAGTGGAAAATGACAGTAATTTTTAAAAAAATTTTTTAATGCATGCAAATTCGATCGAAATCCCCAGAAAACGTTTTATTATTTTTCTTAAAGTGCTAATTATTAAATTATTTTTTTTATCAAAAAACGTTCGTTAGATTTTTTTATTTTTGTTTCGTTCGGTTTTAACTTTCATTTGAATTTTTGTAATTAAATCCAACTGTTTACATTGTAAATTAATGTGTCAGAACAACGATATTTATTATAAGTTATGCCCTAATGTAGTTTAATAGAAATGTGGGCTTAATATAAGGTATTTTTATAATATCATTAAATTTTAATGGTATTCACTGATACATTGTTAATTGTTTGTTTACAAAGCTTTCTGACTGAAATATTTAAGATTTTTCAACACTTTTTCAATTGTAAAAACGGTGGTAGAATGAGTTATTTATACCCAATGTTATTTCTTCATATGATGCTTCATAAATGCAAAATAGTTTTATTCTTTTATTTTTATGTAATTTTAAATTTCAGATGTTTTTAAAGATTTATTTTTATGTGGTAAAAGTTCATTTTAAGTGAACGAAATGTTGAATTGATATGTTGCGTTGAATAGTTTTATATTTTAAAATTGAAGATTAGTTTTTATTTTTTAAATTTATTCCTGCTTGAATTAATTGCAAGAAATTATCTTCTTTAAATTCTTAGTTAGTAGTATGATGAAGCCTGAGATTACGATCAACATTCTAAAAAAAGCTACAAAAAATATATTTTTATTTTTAAAATATTATTTCAAGTTAAAAGAAATTAATATATTTCAGTAAAATTTATTTTAGTTGCATTTATCTATATTATAAAAGTGTTGATATGAAGCATATCCATTCATTTGATTGACACTATAGAAACAGGAATTAAATTTTATAAATCTGTATTAAAATAATTTTTAGCCATAGCAAAATTCTTATCGACTGAAAGATAAAAAATATTGCTAATAGAGATCAACATTACTCCTTGTTTAATTATTATATAATAGAACTGTGCGTTAGAAAAAAATTTCGTTTTGCATGAGTTTTTTTTTTTTTTTAATACTTTAGCTTTAGTGAAACAAAAACATCTAGTTTAATTATTCATTGAAATTATATGTCTAAATTAAATTAAACTTTGTGCATAAGCGCATAGATTACGACTATGATGATGGACAGATATTTTTCAATGGACAAAATTTCAGCGATACCAATTGCTTAATCTGCGCTTTTTTTTTTTCCCAATTATTTTAACTAAGTTTTTTTCATTAAAAATTTATAATGCATTAATTTTACTATCTTAGAGTTCCTTTTTGGGATAACTAATAAATAATTTGAAGAAACAAGGTGATAAATTAACTATTACCATACCTATTAAATGCTATATGCAGGATGAGGAATTAAACATTATGAATAAAAATAATTTCTGACCATAACAAAACTCATATTGACGTAGTGAATAATACAAAAATAGATATGTGTATTTAACTATTAAGAAGTTTTAAAAAAAAATTAGTAAATATTTATATATAAAAAATCCTTCATCTCTGGTAAAAGAAAAACTATTTGTTTAATGATTCACTGAAATTATGTAGCAAAATTAATTTACATTACTTGAATTTTTCAATATTAGCATATAGATTGTACTGATAATAGATAATAAATAGATATTTTTCAACAGATTAGATTTATAAAAATACTGATTCATTTTAATGCATTTGATGACACTGATTCATATACTGTTGCCATGACCAGTCAAGGATCATTTTTGATTGCATCCCTTATGAAGACTTTTTTCTTTAATTTGAATACTTAAAAACTAAGTAAATAAACATTTTTGAGGAAAAAAAACCTTATCAGATTTTTAGATTCAGGAAAGAATTTCCAATAAATTAGGACGGAAAAAGTTTTAAGAGATGCTGTAACTTTTCATTATGCTTCATAAAATTATTTTATCTAGCTTGTGATTTAAATATCTTTGTTTTTTACACACATGATCACAGTTTGTTTTAAGCATTTAAAAATAAAGATTATTAATTATAAAAATAAAGATTATATATTATAAAAATATTAATAATTCTGTTTAAAAAATCTGACTTAATACTTTTTTACGCTAAAAGGTGACTTCTCCGAAAATTGACAAAGCAAGTTTTGAATGTGAAGTTTACATAAACATGGGGTTGCAAAAATCTGGTGGATGTGGCTAAATATTTAAAACTATTTATACTCTTGCTGTTTTATTTAAGCTT
Source organism: Parasteatoda tepidariorum (assembly GCF_043381705.1). Classification (NCBI taxonomy): domain Eukaryota; kingdom Metazoa; phylum Arthropoda; class Arachnida; order Araneae; family Theridiidae; genus Parasteatoda; species Parasteatoda tepidariorum. Next base: position 20,073,626 of record NC_092215.1, read on the forward strand.
TAAATCATTGCTACAATTTTTATGAATTATCTATGCAAAGCAGAATCTTGTACCATTAAAGTGTGTTGCAAATTGGAATGTATATAAAAATGTTTTCTATCTATATTGTATTTTTTTGTAATTTTAAATGTCTTATGTTAAATTTATTATTGATAAAACTGAATTTACTCGAGCGTACTATCGACAGAAGCAATGTTTGTGGGTGTTTGCAGTAATTTCAGTTGGTTGCAATTGAAAAAAAATATTTATAAAATTATGTATAAATATTTTTTTTAAATAAGAAATTTTCATGTGCGGGCATCAAAAATTTTCACAACAATTTCAATAATTTAATTAAAACTACTTAAATAATATTTTTTGACAAAAAAAATAATAAATTTTCAACAACATTTAAACTTTGAAACATGAAAGAAAAGGGGGTAATGAAAAAGCTCTGGGGATATAGTGCTCGCCTCCCAACGAAGTGGCTGGTTTCGAATCTCAGCAATATCTGGTTGATACGAATTCTGCAACCGGCTCGGACCAGCTACAGTGCTGACGGGAAATATCCTGAGTAGTAAGGCGGATCATGGGATAGAGTCCCCTTGCCATCAAACTAACCGTGGGAGGTTTTCGTGATTTCCTTTTCCATGTAATGCAAATGCAGGTTAGTTCTTTCAAAAAGTCCTCCATGAAGGCAAAATTTTTCCCAATACTTGATCTAGGAGTTCCCTTCTGGGTTGGGTTCAAACTTGCAAGGCGACAGAGTTGAAAATTTGTAGTGGTAAACTCAGAATTGGGTTGGCTGTTCACCACCAGTTACAAAGTAAAATAAAATAATGAAAGGGGCTTTCTAAATTAAACAGATTTAAACAACAAGCAACAGTAATAAATAACAAAGTCTCAGCATAGCCAATATTATATTGGAATTTTTATGTGAAGAATCTGAAAAAGCCAGGAATATTTTTTGTTCTGTTTTATTAGCAACCCTGTTTTGTTTTTTTATATATAGGAAAGTTATTTTATATGTTGTTGTAATGTGTATTTTTTAAAATAAATTTTCAGAATTCGGTTATGAAATTGATATCCGTGATAATGATGTATAAGCAGGATGCTAGTAGACTCCTTATACACCTTAGAAACTCCTTGGGAAAAAAGAGGTCTCCAAGGAGTACTTGGAACTACTTAGATTTCCAAATTAGTCCTTTGAAACTCCTTAGTTTATTGCATTGCATAGATGAACTTCCGCTGATGAATGATGAATCCGCCAATGAATTTTCTGTCCAAGCAGGGAAACTAAATTATATGACTTAGCTGTCAAAACCTAATAGTTTAAGAAAAACTTTAAAAGGAAAAAAAATTGAATTGCAAGAGTTAGAAGAAAAAATAACAGCAAATAACTTTAATTTTACTTGTTATAAGCAAACTTAAGTAATAATTTACTGGTTTTTTTTGTACAAAATGCTTTAGATTTTCTTATGTATTCAAATTTAAAAATATAAGATTGGTAGGTTTTTATGTTAATCTTTAACATCTGTACTTTAACAAGATTTGTTAAAATATTTGAAACTGGAAAATGTGTTTAGGTGTAAAAGTGATAACTTTATTTTTCTTAATGAAGTTTGACGAAGTCAAAATTTATTACAGAAGGGCTAGAAAAAATATACAAAATATACATTTTTGCAAGTTCCTTGTAACTGCTTCTTAATTTTAAAAAAACTGTCTGGCTATTTTTTACAAAGTTTTTGATAAATCCTTAAAATGTTGAACTCCTTGGATTTCTTCTTCTGATCTCTGTATGAACCCTGTGTATAAGATTAATGAAACAAAACTATCAATGATGTGAAATTCATTGTTAATTTTTTTAATTTAGATTTTCAGGATCAAATGGAGACTGGTAAAGCTAATTTTAAAGACTTGGCTTCTAAATATAGCGACTGCAGCTCTGCTAAAAGGGGTGGAGATCTTGGACCATTTGGCAGAGGAGCCATGCAAAAACCTTTTGAAGATGCTTCCTTTGCTTTGAAGATTGGTGAAATGAGTGCTCCAGTGTTCACTGATTCTGGTGTGCATCTAATTATGAGAACTGCATAAATTCTTGTCCTTTCATTAATGTAAAAATAAATGTTCAATTACTGTTATTGTTAAAGTATTACTATAATGATACTCTATGTATGTTGGAATTAGCAATAAAAGAAGTTGTTTTATAATGTGATTAATTATTGTTATATACACTGGTTATCATAAATTAAGGAAAATTCACAAAAATCGCGATAACTCAAGAAATTACACATGGAATTTTATGAAACTTACCCACAATATACAACACATAGTAAGGTATTAAACAACATAAAAAGAAATTATCAGACATTAATAGTAGTATAGAAATTAGCACATGTATAAAATAAACAAATTGGAAGTATCGGTTTGCAATAGAAAAAGTACCTTTAATATGGAATATGATTGCCTCTAGAAGCAATACAGCACAAACAGCGATGTGTGATGCTTTCAATTATGCGGTCTATCAGTTCAATAGGAAGTGAGAGCCATTGCTCTTGTAAAGCAGTTGCAAGCGTGGCAAGGGTCTGAGGGGGCGGATTGATGGCAGATACACGCCTCCCTAGAGCATCCCAAACGTGCTCGATAGGATTCAAGTCCGGGGATCGAGCTGGCCACTCCATGCGAGTAATTGTTTCCTGTTGAAGATAATCATCAACAATGCGAGCTCTGTGTGGTCTTGCATTATCGTCCTGTAACAGGAAGCAATCACCAATTGCCCCGGCATATGGGCGCACATAAGCATCAAGGATGTTGTCTCGATAAACCTGAGCATTCACGGTTCCCCTTGGAAAGACATGGAGGTATGTGCGCCCTCCTAAGGATATGCCTCCCCAAACACAGACACTGCCTCTTCCGTATGCATCTCTTTCACGGATGTTTGATGGATGATAACGGGTCCCAGGTTCTCTCCATATCAAATAACGTCTACTGTCACTTTCTAGACTAAACCTGGACTCATCCGTAAAGAGAACAGGCCTCCATTGATCTGACGTCCAGTGGACATGTTGTCGGGCCCACTGCAAACGGTCTCTCCTATGGCGTGATGTGAGCGGCACGCAAATGGCTGGTCGTCTCGCATACAGACCACCTTCGTGGAGCCTTCTGCGCACAGTTGACGTTGACACCAACCTTCCGGTGGCTGCAGCAAGAGAGGATCTAAGATGTGTCGGAGTAGCGGTTCTATTCCTGCGTGCACTTAATGTCAAATATCGGTCATCGGCACTGGTCGTAACAGTTGGCCGTCCTTGACTGAACCTCCTAGATGCCGAATCTGTGGTTTGAAATTGCCTCCAAAGTCTATGAACCACAGATGGACTCACATTTAGCCATCTGGCCACTTCTGATTGACTCTGCCCTGCCTCTAGTCTCCCGATGGCTCTCCATCGTAGTTCTTCAGGCAAATGATGCCTAGAGGTCATTATTACGAATTGGCTATCTCAGATTTTCAATGTCGCAATCACAGTAAAATTTGTGTGCTTTCTCTCAAACTTGGACTTTTATGCTCCAGGCAGATGACGTAAGCCGAGTGCAGCGCCACTAATTTGCATATTGCAATTTTACTCAGCTACTCTTAGTGGACAACATATGCAAATTTTGCACGGTTTGGCTTACTTTTGAAAGAGTTATCGCTATTTTTGTGATTTTTCCTTAATTTATGATAACCAGTGTATATTAACACTAAACATACCAACACTTAATATATTTCTATTTCTACCATAGCCGGTCAAATGACCTGACTCTATGTTTCTTGATTGAATGTTTGAAAGATGGGTGTTAGGAAGGAAATAAACTAAAAAAAACTTTATTATAATTAAACAAAATTGAATATTGCCAATTTTTATGTATTACAATACAAACACGAAGAATAAGAATTTTTAATTCATTGCTCAATGCATTTTTTACATATTCTGCATTTTCCCCAAACATATTTCTAAATATTGCTAAAGTAAGAAAACTTTAATTTGTTTCGATGATTTGTTTATTACAAATGGAATATTTTTCGCTGATGAAGTGTACTATCACAGCAACTAATTCAATCTTGAAAAAAGTATTTTCCAGTTGAAACAAAACACTTTAAAATGTAGTTTTTCTTAAATATTTTCAGAGTGTCTCTTATTTTTTATGTATCGTGCCTCTCATAATATTCTAAAATCAAATTCAATAAACGAAGAATCAAGTATTATAGAAATAATTTTGCCACGATTTTAAAAGAGGCGGCTACAGTTAATTATTTAATATATTACAAACGTAATTTTTTCTGTACCAAGGTAAGTTCGGACTATTTATAAGTGGAGGCTTTCAGATGTAGGAGACGTTGGTTTAACCCATATATTATGTTTAACTGCATGAAATATTTTAATATATAATAAAGTATTTTCTCAAATCATAATGATACTCAAAATTACTAAATAAAATATTGTTACAAAAATAAGCATACTCAGGAATCTAATGTTAATAAAATATGTCTAAAACATTTTATATGAAGGGTGCCCTTGCTTATGACACCGGCAAAAAGCTACAAGAATCGACCTCAATCTAGATTCGGGCGTATAAGTTAAGAAAAGTACGTTTTGAAAGCAGTGCAATTCTCAATAACAACCTAACTTTAAATTGTCACTACTAATCCCAAGTCAAAATTCTTGATGGTCCCATCCAAAACTTTTTGATGGTTTATGTTGGTTTCAGTGTGATTCGTGATGATCCAACATCATTTGATGGTCACCATCATCCAACACTTTCCATTATGTGTTCATGGTTTTGATATACCAACAAATTTTCATCATTCCGTGATGGAAAATGCTACCATAATACTATAATGGTTAACCATCAAGAAAAGTTTGACTCTTGGACCAATAACCCATGATGATCCGTGATGGTTCCAACTATAAATTTTTATGTTAGTTTAATGGGAATTCTTATTGGTTCTCAGAAATATACCATCAAAACAGTTTTCTTTTATGCTGAACCATCACAAATCAGTCCGAATTCCAACTTTGGGATGATGGTAGTTCATGATCGCTCCAACGGTTGATTTCTTAGATGTTATGACGGAAATTCGTGATGGTTCCACATGAAAAAAAAACATCAAAACAAGTTGCTATTCATATGTTGGACCGTACATTGAGATCATGGTAGTTTATGATAGTTACCATCAAAAGTTCATGATGGAATTATTAATGCTTATCATCAAGATTATGCTGGTTCATCCCTGGAAAACCATCAAAAATTTTGATTTGGGATGGCAAAACATTTGGATACGTTATTTTTATGCAAAAAATTAAATCGCTTCGGTAGTCTTCGAAAATTAACAGAATTTTATAAAAAATTTAATGAAACTTTGAACTCAGGAAGACATGTACAGGGTCCAAAGAGACCTCAAAAAATTTGAAAATGGAATTCCTATAACTTTAATTTTCTTGACATACTCTTTTTCTCAGTAGTCAAGTTTTAAAAGCTTATGAATGTCTATTGAATCGCGGAATTTAAAGGTTCATTTATTTTGTATTAAATAGTTATATTTCAGTATCAGCTGATTCCATCGATACTCCTAGCGATAATTACATTTTCCGTTTTATATTTTCATGTTTTAAACTCTCATGACCATCCATCAAGTGTCCTTTAAAAAAAAAAACTTCCCACTGATCAAGTTTCTATCACTTATAGACGTAATCAACGGTCTTAAAACAGACAAGGCGCCGGGCCCTGATGGTATACCAAACGAAATTTTTAAAGATATTTATTTTACAAATAGAAATTGGTTGCTAACTCTTTTTAACATTTGTTTTATGAACTGCTATTTTCCAAGACCATGGAAGATTGCCAGAGTCGCCCTGATACCTAAATCAAACAGAAATTTAAACTTGCCAAACAATTACCGTCCAATCTCGCTCCTAGCCGTCTGGGGAAAAATATTAGATAAAATGCTTACAAAAAGATTAACATATCATCTTGAGAAAAGAAACCTCATCAATGACAATCAATATGGCTTCAGGGCTGGGAGGGGAACGGACGAGGCGCTTAAAAAAGTTGTTGATATCATCTGTGAAAAGAAATCAGAGAATAAGCATACCATTGGGGTGGCTCTGGACATCGAGAATGCGTTCAACCGTGCAGATTGGACAATCCTGAAGAACGCAATAAACAAATTGGCATTGCCCGACAATTTGGCCGGTTGTGTCTTTAGCTTCCTAAAGGATAGAAAGGCTAAATTTTTAGGAGATAACGGCGATACTCTAGTAGAAAGTAACTTAAACATTGGTGTACCACAGGGCTCGTCGCTTGGACCCATTTTGTGGTTGATCTTGGTTAATGACATTTTTAATTTAGTTCGTAATATAAATTTTAGCCAATTTATTGATTTTAACCATGATGATTTCAATATCATTGCATTTGCAGATGATATTTTACTGTTGGTAAGTGGTCCAATTTTCTATAAATTTGATAAACTGGCGACTCATATTCTATCCCACATGTCAGACTGGGCCGAGAACAACAAATTAAATTTTTCGAAAGAAAAAACTCAACTTATTACATTTCCAAAAAATAAAAAAAAGATGGGAAGACTCCCCTGTATTAAATTTAGACCGGATGATACGAACAATATTAAAAATGTAAGTACGATGAGATACTTAGGGGTGACCCTCGATCCAGGTCTGACATGGATTCCACACTTAAATGATATTAGAGACAGAATTACAGGTTTTAATCAGGGAATTAGGAGAGTCGCCAGAGTTACATGGGGTCTCAGACCACAATTGTTGAAACGCATATATCTCCAGGCAAGTGAAAGAATTATACTTTACGCCGCCAGTGTCTGGTACAGAAATACTAGGAGAATTAACGAAAAATTAAACAGTATCCAGCGAATACCACTCTTAACCATCACGAAGGCCTATGCTACAACGAGCACAGAGGCAATCCAGATACTGGCGGGTGTTATGCCAATTGGTTTGAAAATCGTGGAGGACATCTTTTGCAAAAGGGTGAAGTGGGGCTGGAGACTCGAGGACATAAATTATACTCTACCAATTGATCTTGATCATAACATAGATTTCGAGAAACCAGCCCTAGGGCATCCTTCAGATTACATTGCTTTGCCCTGGGGATATAGCAGCCCTAAAGATCAGGGAGTGGAGATCTACACTGATGGCTCTCGGATGGAGGCAGATTATCCGAATAAATTCAGGACTTCACACGCAATGATAGTTAAGAACAACGGTATCACGATTTTCAAAGCCTCCACCAGAGTCACTGATAACACCAACATATTTATTGCAGAGCTTTTGGCAATCAAGTCTGCCCTGATATGGCTACGTCAACATGATATTACACATGCAACGATTTTTTCAGACTCACTATCATCCCTCCAGGCCCTGGCTGACCCAGAACCCAGTTCCAAACTCATAGAAGAGATCAAAAAAATTTGGAATAAGAACACTATTTTGAACTGGGTAAAAGCACATGTGGGGATCCAGGGCAATGAGGAGGCAGACAGGGCAGCAAAGGAAGCCATTGGTTCTGACAGTGTGGATCTCCAGGTTCTGAAGACCCCCAAACAAGCTAAAACCGAAATCAAACAATATTTAATGGCAAGGTGGAAAACCAATTGGGAAAATTCTGAGAAAGGCAGGCATACATTTAAATTCATTAAGACCCCGTCAACTACAAGGTTGCAAACTAATTTCTATTTTAACCAATTTCTAACGGGGCACGGAGTGTTCGGAGTACACCAAAACAAATTTTTTAATAAATCAGATACTTGCTCTAACTGTAACCAAAGACAAACCATAGAGCATCTTTTATATTATTGTGATCGGTACCGAACACTCCGAAAAAATTATTTCTTCCAAAAAACAGACCAACAAATTTTTGCAGACAAGGTTTGTAGAGAAATTATCAAGATTATCATTAAAACTACTCTTGAGGAACAAATGGAATTAATAAACAAAATTGACAATAACTAAAATTTTAACCTGCTTAATCTAACCACCTTGCCAAAACTTTTTTTTGGACCACATTGCCATTTTAGTGTTTTAATTTGACTTTTAACTTGACTTTGCATTTTATACATGCTTTAGGTTTGTTTACAACCTTTGGATTTTAATACATTTGGTATTTTACATTGCGATTGTATTTTATACATGGTTTTTAGATTGTTATACACCCCTTTTAACTCTTACCTTTTAGTATCTATTGGTATTTTGTCCTCTGTTTTTTTGTACTTTAATTGAATTTACTCTGCTTTACTTGTTGTTCTTCATTTTAACTACCTGTTACTACTTCACCCTCACTATTTTGGTTCCACCAGCAGGATTCAAGCTGGCTTGATTGGCTGGATCCTTTCAATGCCCTATTGGCAAGTGTATACATCTGTGATTTTGTCTTAGTTTTAACTTTTCAATTTTAGCACTATATTCATTTATGTCATTTTATCCTTTCACCTTTTGGCGGTTTTATGAGCTGTATTTACGGCGGTTTTTGGTGAATTGTTAGATTTTTTGTCTTGTATTAAGGGTTCCACCAGCTCTGGCTCACAGCTCACTCAGTTTTTACTGGTTGTCTCAGGGTTCACAATTTTTGTATTATATATATATATAATTTTTGTATTCTATTTATATGAGGGTTAATAAGTTTTGTATTGTATATATACATATAATTTTTGTATTTTATTTATATAAGGGTCTGTTGACCTTTTAAATGATTCATTGTATTTGGTGTATGGGCCTATTGGCCTAGGCCGCTGTATATATATTATAGACGTACTTATAGACGTACAGTGTGCCAAAAAAGGATCACCCTGAATAACATTTGATCTAATGAACGGATCTTCAAGTTCTAGGACTCACTCTTAATGATTCAAGGGGACGACCTAAAATATGCTGATTAATTACTGCAGGGGATATTTTAAGTTACGAAATCAGACAAAAAAACCTACTTTCTCTGAATAAACATACTTTTTTTCGATGGATTCGGATTTCTGATTCCAAGATCTCTTGGTGTTAACACTAGGATTGATCGAAGTAAATATACAGGGTGTTCCAAAATTCTCTTTACAAGTTCAAAAATTCATAACTTCGAAAATAAACAGGAAATTTATATTCTGTCTTTTGCATGTATTACTGCAACTAATAAAGTTTTGTTTAGTACACTTCAACATGCGCACCATTGGTGGCCCTAAGCACTTCCAGTCTGCAATCAATTTCAAGCCAGGTGATGTAAAGATAATTTTGGAACACCCTGTATATTAAATGTTATTTACCTCAAAAGCTTTGAAATATTGAAATTCTCTATGTGGTATACTTATTTCTACGGATATGCGTCAATTTGACGCGATCATAATTTAGACAAAAGTTTAAGAAAACAAGCAATTATCACATCAATAATAAATAGGAATGTACCGACAATACTCCGATTCTTTATCTCAAATAAAACAAGTGATAAACAACTGTTGCCGATAAGCAATAATAGAAAGAACAAACGCAGAATGTCAATTGATGTCAGAGTGTCAGATTTTGAAGGTTTCAGTTGCTTAGTTCGAGTATTGAAACATAAAATACTAGAATATTTCATAAATATAGTATATCTCATATCTTCATTTTTTTTCTTATAGTATACATATACATTGGTTTCTAAGTGCAGAGATGCCAACTGCTCCGGACAAGCGAAAATAATTTTTAAAAAAATGGCAAATAACAACAAAGTAAATTTTGAAATATGAATCGGTGAATTATATAGGCCTACGAATTATTTAGAAATAGTGGTGGATAAAAATCTACTAAATTGAATTTATTAAATTAAGAATTACAATTATTTCATACGTCAAATTGACGTGTGTCCGTAGAGATAGGTATATAAGAAACGTACGTAAACCTAGTGTTAATTTTAATATTGGCGCATTTTGCTATACCGTTGTCCGAAATGGGTAAAAAAGACTTGTTTCTGCATTCTCAGTAGAATGTCACTTTGTGTTTTAATTTTTTCTCAGCAAGTGGTTGAATAGTTTAACAGTTCTTCGAAATGAGTGAAAGAGCATAGCTGCCAACTCTTCCGGTTTTCCCGGAAGATTTCAATTTCGTATTTAAAGTGGTATCGAAACTCATGTCATGCCATTAGACTTTTTGAATTATTATAATAATTCTAAATGAGTTTGACCACCACTAAATAGAAATAATTACAAGGAATATACAAAAGCATACTCTTTACGATAGCGGATTTTAACCTTGTGAAAATATAAATATATTTTGGAGTAAGTTTGTAAGAGTAAATTGTTTTCGGCGATTGCTTTACTACCACTTGAAAGATCCATTCTCAGAAAGAGTAAAAGTTGGCAGGTATGAAAGAGATATTATTTTGCATTCTGAACAGAAGATCAATCTCTAATGCTTCAATAACTAGCTCGTATTTCATCCAATTACAAGTTGCTTTCAACTAGTACCTTAATTTTTTACATAGCGCTCACTAGGAGCTAGGACGACGCATTGCGAGGAGCTAAGACTAGCGGGTTGACATCTTTGTTAACAAATATGTAAATTTTTTTTGAAAAAAACTGTGTCATCACTTATTACCATTATTTTCATAGAAACTTATTCATTAAAGTTATCGTAGAACAACAGATTCATCGGCGTTTTCCTATCAAAGTTTGAAACTTTTAGAAAGGAAGCTCAACAGCTAAATTGAGCTACCTGAAATATCTATTAAAAGGTGTCGTAACACAAAACTTCATCAAACGTCGTTTTACCGGTGAAATATGAAAATTCTAGATTGAAAAGTGAAATAACCTTGTTCTCAGAGACTCAAACTACTACGGAATCTTTGTAATCTCGAATTATTTTTTTTCAGTGGTAGTAAACTAAAGCAGAACTATTTTAAATAAAACAGATAACTAAAAAAATTGTTAGAATTTAATTAAACGTCTGTTTGTGTGATTTTATATGTATAATAATTCCTATCTATCGGAATAACTATTTTTAATAAGTCTTTTGTTGTATAAATCCAATTATTAAATCTTCCATATTCATCACTTTACTTAGCAAACATGTATTCACCTATTTTGCTTAAATTTGTTAATGTTCTACACTAGATGGAGTTAGTTGTTCTACTACTGAAGCAATTTCTTTGTCTTTATTCTTTTTCATATCTTCGGTGATTTTTCTCCTACTATGTATAAAATAAACATCCCTCAAAATACTGCCAGTTTACGAAGAGGGACTGCTCGAAATTAGTGCTCACCAAAACGGATATAGCACGAAATGCATACTTTCATACTTAAGAAAATGGACATAACTATTTAAGAAAACGGACAAAGCATTGATTCCGTTTTTCAAACTTTTTTTCATTAGTATTATTCGTTTTTTTAAATAATAAACTAGTTAATCCAAACAAATTCGTAAAGTAATATCGTACATTTGCATAAATCACTTCGTACATTTTTATTTAAAATAGTCTTTTTCGTTTCTTTTATTTATTATTTTTTTTTTAAAAAAAAAAAGACTTTTAAATTCAACAGTTGATTAAACAACTAGGTTGATACTGATTAGCCCAGAAAAATTAGCATAAGTAATTTGAAATTTTAAAGGTTTCATCAATATTTATGATTTTCAAGTTTGAGGTAGATTCCTCGCATCTGTAAAATTGTTTCTCTGCTTGAAGAGTTTGCATGCAGGAAAACAAATTTCATAACTAATGAAATTACTCGCGTATCTTTAAATCTGCTACTAATTCGGAAAATGTAAGAAACTGGTAGGATGGGCATTTCTTTTGTGGCCTTTTTTCATTAGAATAAATTATAATAATTAAATAATATAATAATTATTTTTAATATATAATAATAATTAATAAATAATAATTTTTATATAATAATAATAATAATTTTTATATAATAATAATAATTTTTTATATATAAATAATAATTATAATATATAAATAATAATTTTTTTAAAGTATAAATAATAATTTTTTAACGTACGATTCTTAGCTTAATAAATTCGATTTACAAGGTTTTTACTCACTATTATTTCTAAATAATTCGAAGGATTACGTAACACTCCACTGTGTTGTAGTTAAGCCGTGTTGAGCCTTCTGAAATGCTACCAAAATCAACTGAAAGTGTGCAAACTCTGGTTTGTAGTTCTCTACCGTTTTTAAAAATATTTTGTCGAATCAAAATCAGCTGGTATCTCTGCTAACATGCGTAACTTAATCTTGTTTATTGTAAATACTTATTCTGAGATAAGAAACAGGTGACACTTTATGTAAAAAGTGGTAGAAACTCAATTCAATTTTATTTATTAAATCGTATCTGTCCGTCACCTCCCACATCAAAAAGTCTTCACATGGTTTTTATAAGTAGTCTGCGCAGACTGTTTAAGAAGCAAGCCGGTTGTGCGCATGAACCCAATTTCTGTTTTAAAAGTCTAATCCTAGTGTTTTGATTTTATTGGGCACCTGGGCCGCGAAGCGACCCCTATCCCATTCATCTGGAATTTTAACACTGTTTTGGTTGAGCATTGAGGCAAGCAGACAGTGGGGTTGCTTTTATGAATGTTTCAAGCACTTTGCTTGAATAACTAAAAAGGAATCAAAAAATAAAATGAGCAGCTTGCTCTAAACTGTGTTTGTTTGATTTTGGAGTTGTTCAGAATTGTATCAGCATGAGGAAACGTTATTTTCAGAAAGGTTGATGAAATTATTTGTTTTGATAGTTATGATAGGAGGCGTCGGAGGTGAAATGTTCAGCTATTGGTCTGTAGTTTTTATCTTTGATATAATTTTCAAATTTAAAGATTTCATTAAAACTTGCTGTTTTACATTCTACGACTTTATCGAAAAAATCTGCGTTTAGCTTGTATATATGCTGTGATAGAGTTGGTATTTTGAGGTATGCGTGCATATTGGTATTCCGGATGAACCATCTTGCACGGGATACTTTTCTAAGGATCTTGTTTTGGCATTGGTTTAATTTCTTCAGTAGATGTTGAGATATCGTTGTCCAGGCAGGTAAGTATTGGGCGGATCATTGCTGTATACAGTAGCTTCTTTAGTTTAAGTGACATATTCTGATTATATTTTTAAAAGTTATCATCATCATCATCATCGAAATATATCTGGGCGCCTGGGGCCGTTAGCGGCCTTTATCCCATTCGTCTCGTATTGTGGTCTTTAAGGTGGTTCTTTCTGGTAATTGGAATAAAAGGAAATTAAATATTTCGTATTTTAGTTAAAATTACGTCACTACAAAAATGAGCAGCAATCGGTCTGAGGCTTATGTCTTCTCTTAAGTTTTCAAAATTAAAAATTTCGCTGAATCCTGCTATTTTTAAAAGTGACTGAGAGAAATTTATCATATTTTGAGAATTGAATCTGTAGTGGTAGACAAGTAAATAAGACCAACCAATCATATTCATAAATTAAAATTAATTTTTAGACATATATTAGCTACCACTTTCTTATTTTTACTAGATTCTCTATTAAAGAGCTCATTCGTAAACTGGTTTACCTTCATAGCGGTCTGATCAGACTACCTATAAAAAACCGTGTAGAGGCTTTCAGTTGTAGGAGGCGTTGATCTATCACTATGACTTACATTTTATATTATTCATATACAAACATTTTTTGCATTCACTTTCAGAAGAACCGGTAGTGTATAGTAGATTGAAACAACGAATTGCTTGCTGTTGAGGACTCTGGTTCGAATCATGGAGGTGGACTATTTTATTATCTGACTCATAGCCTATGCTATGTTAGTCAAATCCTGACGCAGGCACCTTTTGCATTTTTAGTATATAGTAGTCAGTAGCATTTTACCCCGTCAAAAACAATGTATCTGACCAACGCCTCCTATAACTGAAAGCCTCCACACGCTTTTTTGTAGGTAGGTAGTCCGATCACAGAGATGCCAACTGCTCCGGACACGCCAAAATAATTGAAAAAACGGTAAATAACTAAGAAGTAACTTTTACAAATATTTAACCATACCTGCCAACTCTTCCGGATTTTCCGGAAGATTTTATTTTCATATTTAAAGTGGTAGTAAATATATACTATTTTTTCTTTTATAATTTTAATTTTTAAATGATTTTGATCACCACTATTCTTACAAAAATTAAGCACATATATTAATATGCGTTACTATCATGGTTGCCAACTTAAGTTTCTTCAAATGCAACGTAATTGTTTGCTTAAAATTGAAGTTTTAATTTCATTTTAATACCACTGGGAAAAATGATAATGGAAGGGATTAAAAGTTGGCAGGTATGATTTAACTATTTTTGCTTGCTTTTTAAAAGGCACAAAATGACATGAGTACTGTAAGGGGTGACCTATATAAGCCTACGGATTATTTAGAAATAGTGGTGGATAAGAATCTACTAAATTAAATTTTTTAAACCAAGAATCGCAATTGATGAACTACCACTTTAAAATACATATTTGCTGTCCGGAGCAAGTTGGCATCTCTGCGATCAGGCTACTATGAACAGGGTTCCCGCGGTCCATGAAAAATTTAAAAAGTGGTAGCAAATTTAGGATGGAGCTACAATATACTTTTTTATTTTAATATACTTTTTTATCGTAAAGTGCTGAAATTTTCGTGCATATATATATTTTTTAGAAAACAATTTTTAGTGGTGGTTACACAGAAATAAAAATGTCAAAATTTATTTTATTTTTATTACCACTTTTTAAAATTCTCAAGGACCGTGGGAACCCTGATGAAGGTAAACCAATCAGTGAAAGAGCCATTTAATATGAAATCTAGTAAAAGTTAGAAAGTGGTTTAAAATATATGTCTAAAAATTTGTTTAATTTATGAATATAATTGGTTTGTTTCATTTACTTGTTAACCACTACAGATTCAATTCTCAAATGTATATGATAAATTCCTCTAAAGTACTTTTAAAATAGAATTTGGGTTCATGCGCACAAGTGTTTCACTTTTTAAATAATCTGCGCAGACTACTTATAAGAAACCGCGTGGAGGCTTTCTGATGTTGGAGGTGATGATCTGACCAAAACCGGCCACAGTGCTTTTGTAAAATATCCTCAGTGGTTGACGGGTGATGAAAGCGAGACGGAAAAGAGGAAAAGCTGGTAGTAAAATCATTTCAGTTTTAACACGTTGAATGCCACGTTAATTTTACATGGCTCACCCATCTGGCCAAACGGTAAATAACTACAAATTAAATTTGAAGATATTAGACAGATTGTGGCAAGAATGCATCATTTGCCTATGCTATCAGATGTATAAAGACATAAATTTGTGAAACATCAAACTATTTTTCTTTTTCAAATGGCCCTATGAACTGAATAACATTCATTTGAAATTTCATTTTGATGCGTTTAGTAGAATCAGAACTTTTGAGAGCCCCATTTGTTTAATTTTAACCACCCTGTGTACTGAAGGTTGCAGCGGGCCTAAAATACTTGCAACAATGGTAGTAAATAAAGTTAGTGATAGTTGCAATTTCTTATTTACATACATCTCTTTAGCCATTTAACGAGCCATTTGAAAGAAAATCTAGTAAAAATAAGAAAGTGGTAGCAAATATATGTCTAAAATTTTTTTTATTTATGAATATAATTCGTTTGTCTTATTTACTTGTCAACCTCTACAGATTCAATTCTCAAATATATATGACAAATTTCTCTTAAGTACTTTTAAAATTGAATTTGGTTTCATGTGCACCACTGGTTCACTTTTTAAATTGTCTGCGCAGACTACTTATAAAAAACAGTGTGGAGGCTTTCTAATGTAGGAGGTGATGGATGAACTGTAGCGCCGGTTTTGGGAGTTGGCGAGAGACAGCGAGCAGAGGGTGGAGCTTACTATTACTTAAAAAGAAAATTTAGATTTATTAATCTCCCACAATTGTATTTTGCATTAATTTCAATAAATTTGGGCAGAACAAATTATGGGTAAGAGTAGGTGAAATTTTTGCCAATTCGTGTAAGCATGATCTAATAGGTTGTGCGATTTGGAATACAAATTAGCTATCGACCATTACACCAGTAATGGAAAACAGTAGAAACAATGTAGTAGATATTTGTAAAATAGTGGAGGGCAAGTAGCTTGCTGGTTCATCTTCATGGCTTATCATGGAGCAATAGTGTGTTTTAACACTTGGTTTACAGGGTGCGACATTTTGACGCATTTCGAGTTTTGTAAGGAAAATTATAAGACCCGTTTGAATTTTTATTTTTTCTCTTGTAATGAATTTAACCATTGATCGAAGTAAATATATATTGAAGGCTATTTTCTTCAAAAGCGTTGAAATATTGAAATTCTCTATGTGGTATACCTATCTCTACGGATATGCGTCAATTTGATGCGATCATAATTTTGACAAAATTTTGAGTAAACAAGCAATTATCACATCAATAACAAATAGGAATGTACCGACATTCACCATCCGATATCGTTATCTCAAATAAAACAAGTGATAAACAACTGTTGCCGATAAGCAATAATAGAAAGAACAAACGTAGATTGTCAATTGCTGTCAGAGTGTCAGATTTTAAAGGTTTCAGTTGCTTAGTTCGAGTATTGAAACATAAAATACTAGAATATTTCATATATATATATCTCATATCTTCATTTTTTTTCCTATAGTATACATATGCATTGGTTTCTAAGTGCAGAGATGCCAACTGCTCCGGACAAGCGAAAATAATTAAAAAAAAATGGCAAATAACAACAAAGTAAATTTTGAAATATGAATTGGTGAATTATATAGGCCTACGAATTATTTAGAAATAGTGGTGGATAAAAATCTACTAAATTGAATTTATTAAATTAAGAATCGCAATTATTTCATACGTCAAATTGACGTGTGTCCGTAGAGATAGGTATATAAGAAACGTCCGTAAACCTAGTGTTAATTTTAATATTGGCGTATTTTGCTATACCGTTGTCCGAAATGGGTAAAAAAGACTTGTTTCTGCATTCTCAGTAGAATGTCACTTTGTGTTTTAATTTTTTCTCAGCAAGTGGTTGAATAGTTTAACAGTTCTTCGAAATGGGTGAAAGAGCATAGCTGCCAACTCTTCCGGTTTTCCCGGAAGATTTCAATTTCGTATTTAAAGTGGTTTCGTATTTAAAGTGGTTTCGTATTTAAAGTGCCATTAGACTTTCTGACTTATTATAATAATTCTAAATGAGTTTGACCACCACTAAATAGAAATAATTACAAGGAATATACAAAAGCATGCTTTTTACGATAGCGGATTTTAACCTTGTGAAAATATAAATATATTTTGGAATAAGTTTGTAAGAGTAAATTTGGGAGTAAATTGTTTTCGGCGATTGCTTTACTACCACTTGAAAAATCCATTCTCAGAAAGAGTAAAAGTTGGCAGGTATGAAAGAGATATTATTTTGCATTCTGAATAGAAGATCAATCTATAATGCTTCAATAACTAGCTCGTATTTCATCCAATTACAAGGTGCTTTCAACTAGTACCTTAATTTTTTACATCGCGCTCACTAGGAGCTAGGACGACGCATTGCGAGGAGCTAAGACTAGCGGGTAGACATCTTTGTTAACAAATATGTAAATTTTTTGGAAAAAAACTGTGTTATCATTTATTACCATTATTTTCATAGAAACTTATTCATTAAAGTTATCGTAGAACAACAGATTTTTCGACGTTATCTCGTGAAAGTTTGGAACTTTTAGAAAGGAAGCTCAACAGCTAAATTGAGCTACCTGAAATATCTATTAAAAGGTGTCGTAACACAAAACTTCATCAAACGGCAATTTTCCTGTGAAATATGAAAATTCTAGATTAAAAAGTGAAGTAACCTTGTTCTCAGAGACTCAAACTACTACGGAATCTTTGTAATCTCGAATTATTTTTTTTAAGTGGTAGTAAACTAAAGCAGAACTATTTTAAATAAAACAGATAACTAAAAAAATTGTTAGAATTTAATTAAACGTCTGTCTGTGTGATTTTATATGTATAATAATTCCTATCTATAGGAATTATTATTTTTAATAAGTCTTTTGTTGTATAAATCCAATTATTAAATCTTCCATATTCATCACTTTACTTAGCAAACATGCATTCACCTATTTTGCTTAAATTTGTTATTAATGTTCTACACTAGATGGAGTTAGTTGTTCTACTACTGAAGCAATTTCTTTGTCTTTATTCTTTTTCATATCTTCGGTGATTTTTCTCCTACTATGTATAAAATAAACATCGCTCAAAATACTGCCAGTTTACGAAGAGGGACTGCTCGAAATTAGTGTTCACCAAAACGGATATAGCACGAAATGCATACTTTCATACTTAAGAAAATGGACATAACTATTTAAGAAAACGGACAAAGCATTGATTCCGTTTTTCAAACTTTTTTTCATTAGTATTATTCGTTTTTTTAAATAATAAACTAGTTAATCCAAACAAATTCGTAAAGTAATATCGTACATTTGCATAAATCACTTCGTACATTTTTATTTAAAATAGTCTTTTTCGTTTCTTTTATTTATTATTTTTTTTTTAAAAAAAAAAAGACTTTTAAATTCAACAGTTGATTAAACAACTAGGTTGATACTGATTAGCCCAGAAAAATTAGCATAAGTAATTTGAAATTTTAAAGGTTTCATCAATATTTATGATTTTCAAGTTTGAGGTAGATTCCTCGCATCTGTAAAATTGTTTCTCTGCTTGAAGAGTTTGCATGCAGGAAAACAAATTTCATAACTAATGAAATTACTCGCGTATCTTTAAATCTGCTACTAATTCGGAAAATGTAAGAAACTGGTAGGATGGGCATTTCTTTTGTGGCCTTTTTTCATTAGAATAAATTATAATAATTAAATAATATAATAATTATTTTTAATGTATAATAATAATTAATAAATAATAATTTTTATATAATAACAATAATAATTTTTATATAATAATAATAATAATAATAATTTTTATATAATAATAATAATAATAATTTTTTATATATAAATAATAATTATAATATATAAATGATAATTTTTTTAAAGTATAAATAATAATTTTTTAACGTACGATTGTTAGCTTAATAAATTTGATTTACAAGGTTTTTACTCACTATTATTTCTAAATAATTCGAAGGATTACGTAACACTCCACTGTGTTGTAGTTAAGCCGTGTTGAGCCTTCTGAAATGCTACCAAAATCAACTGAAAGTGTGCAAACTCTGGTTTGTAGTTCTCTACCGTTTTTAAAAATATTTTGTCGAATCAAAATCAGCTGGTATCTCTGCTAACATGCGTAACTTAATCTTGTTTATTGTAAATACTTATTCTGAGATAAGAAACAGGTGACACTTTATGTAAAAAGTGGTAGAAACTCAATTCAATTTTATTTATTTAATCGTATCTGTCCGTCACCTCCTACATCAAAAAGTCTTCACACGGTTTTTATAAGTAGTCTGCGCAGACTATTTAAGAAGCAAACCGGTTGTGCGCATGAACCCAATTTCTGTTTTAAAAGTCTAGTCCCAGTGTTTTGATTTTATTGGGCACCTGGGCCGCGAAGCGACCCCTATCCCATTCATCTGGAATTTTAACACTGTTTTGGTTGAGCATTGAGACAAGCAGGCAGTGGAGTTGCTTTCATGAATGTTTCAAGCACTTTGCTTGAATAACTAAAAGGGAATCAAAAAATAAAATGAGCAGCTTGCTCTAAACTGTGTTTGTTTGATTTTAGAGTTGTTCAGAATTGTATCAGCATGAGGAAACGCTATTTTCAGAAAGGTTGATGAAATTATTTGTTTTGATAGTTATGATATGTGGCGTCGGAGGTGAAATGTGCAGCTATTGGTCTGTAGTTTTCATCTTTGATATAATTTTCAAATTTAAAGATTTCATTAAAATTTGCTGTTTTACATTCTATGGCTTTATCGAAAAAATCTGCGTTAAGCTTGTATATATGCTGTGATAGAGTTGGTATTGTGAGGTATGCGTGTATATTGGTATTCCGGATGAACCATCTTGAACGGGTTATTTTTCTAAGGATCTTGTTTTGGCATTGGTTTAATTTCTTCAGTAGATGTTGAGGTATCGTTGTCCAGGCAGGTAAGTATTGGGCGGATCATTGTTGTATACAATAGCTTCTTTAGTTTAAGTGACATATTCTGATTATATTTTTAAAAGTCATCATCATCGAAATATATCTGGGCGCCTGGGACCGTTAGCGGCCTTTTCCCCATTCGTCTTGTATTGTGGTCTTTAAGGTGGTTCTTTCTGCTGATTGGAATGCAATTGGAATAAAAGGAAATTAAATATTTTCTATTTTAGTTAAAATTACGTCACTACAAAGATGAGCTGCCATCGGTCTGAGGTTTATGTGTTCTCTTAAGTTTTCAAAATTAAAAATTTCGTTGAATCCTGCGATTTTTAAAAGTGACTGAGAGAAATTTATCATATTTTGAGAATTGAATCTGTAGTGGTAGACAAGTAAATAAGACCAACCAATCATATTCATAAATTAAAATAAATTTTTAGACATATATTAACTACCACTTTCTTATTTTTACTAGATTCTCTATTAAAGAGCTCATTCGTTAACTGGTTTACCTTCATAGCGGTCTGATCGGAGTACCTATAAAAAACTGTGTGGAGGCTTTCAGTTGTAGGAGACGTTGATCTATCACTATGACTTACATTTTATATTATTCATATACAAACATTTTTTGCATTCACTTTCAGAAGAACCGGTAGTGTATAGTAGATTGAAACAACGAATTGCTTGCTGTTGAGGACTCTGGTTCGAATCATGGAGGTGGACTATTTTATTATCTGACTCACAGCCTATGCTATGTTAGTCAAATCCTGACCCAGGCACCTTTTGCATTTTTAGTATGTAGTAGTCAGTAGCATTTTACCCCGTCAAAAACAATGTATCTGACCAACGCCTCCTATAACTGAAAGCCTCCACACGCTTATTTGTAGGCAGGCAGTCCGATCACAGAGATGCCAACTGCTCCGGACACGCCAAAATAATTGAAAAACGGTAAATAACTAAGAAGTGACTTTTACAAATATTTAACTATTTTTGCTTGCTTTTTAAAAGGCACAAAATGACATGTGTACTGTAAGGGGTGAAATATATAAGCCTACGAATTATTTAGAAATAGTGGTGGATAAGAATCTACTAAATTAAATTTTTTAAACCAAGAATCGCAATTGATGAACTACCACTTTAAAATACATATTTGCTGTCCGGAGCAAGTTGGCATCTCTGCGATCAGGCCACTATGAAGGTAAACTAATCAGTGAAAGAGCCATTTAATATGAAATCTATTAAAAATTAGAAAGTGGTATTAAATATATGTCTAAAAATTTGTTTAATTTATGAATATAATTGGTTTGTTTCATTTACCTGTCAACCACTACAGATTCCATACCTGCCAACTTTTGATCCCTTCCATTACGATTTTTCCCAGTGGTAGTAAAATGGAATTAAAATTTCAATTGTAAGCAAAAAAATACGTTGTGTTTGAAGAAACATTAGCTGACAACCATGATAGTAACTCATATTAATATATAAGCTTAATTTTTGTAAGAATAGTGGTGATCAAAATCATTTAAAAATTGAATTTATAAAAGAAAAAATAGTATATATTTACTACCACTTTAAATATGAAACTAAAATCTCCGTTTAAATACGGGAGAGTTGGCAGGTATGAGATTCAATTCTCAAATGTATATGATAAATTCCTCTAAAGTACTTTTAAAATAGAATTTGGGTTCATGCGCACAAGTGTTTCGCTTTTTAAATAATCTGCGCTGACTACTTATAAGAAACCGTGTGGAGGCTTTCTGATGTAGGAGGTGATGATCTGACCAAAACCGGCCACAGTGCTTTTGTAAAATATCCTCAGTGGTTGACGGGTGATGAAAGCGAGACGGAAAAGAGGAAAAGCTGGTAGTAAAACCATTTCAGTTTTAACACGTTGAATGCCACGTTAATTTTACGTACCCATCTGGCCAAACGGTAAATAACTACAAATTAAATTTGAAGATATTAGACAGAATGTGGCAAGGATGTATCATTTGCCTATGCTATCAGATGTATAAAGACATAAATTTGTGAAATATCATACTATTTTTCTTTTTCAAATGGACCTATGAACTGAATAACATTCATTTGAAATTTCATTTTGATGCGTTTAGTAGAATCAGAACTTTTGAGAGGCCCGTTTGTTTAATTTTAACCACCCTGTGTACTGAAGGTTGCAGCGGGCCTAAAATACTTGCAACAATGGTAGTAAATAAAGTTAGTGATAGTAGTGATTTCTTATTTACATACATCTCTTTAGCCATTTAACGAGCCATTTAAAAGAAAATCTAGTAAAAATAAGAAAGTGGTAGCAAATATATGTCTAAAATTTTTTTTATTTATGAATATAATTCGTTTGTCTTATTTACTTGTCAACCTCTACAGATTCAATTCTCAAATATATATGATAAATTTCTCTAAAATACTTTTAAAATTGAATTTGGTTTCATGTGCACCACTGGTTCACTTTTTAAATTGTCTGCGCAGACTACTTATAAAAAACAGTGTGGAGGCTTTCTAATGTAGGAGGTGATGGATGAACTGTAGCGCCTGTTTTGGGAGTTGGCGAGAGACAGCGAGCAGAGGGTGGAGCTTACTATTACTTAAAAAGAAAATTTAGATTTATTAATCTACCACAATTGTATTTTGCATTAATTTCAATAAATTTGGGCGGAACAAATTATGGGTAAGGGTAGGTGAAATTTTTGCCAATTCGTGTAAGCATGATCTAATAGGTTGTGCGATTTAGAATACAAAATAGCTATCGACCATTCAATTATAAAACCAGTTTGAATTTTTACTTTTTCTCTTCTAATGAATTTTACCATTGATCGAAACAAATATATATTGAAGGCTATTTTCTTCAAAAGCGTTGAAATATTGAAATTCTGTATGTGGTATACCTATCTCTACGGATAAGCGTCAATTTGATGCGATCATAATTTTGACAAAATTTTTAGTAAACAAGCAATTATCACATCAATAACAAATAGGAATGTACCGACATTCGCCATCCGATATCGTTATCTCAAATAAAACAAGTGATAAACAACTGTTGCCGATAACCAATAATAGAAAGAACAAACGCAGATTGTCATTTGTTGTCAGAGTGTCAGATTTTGAAGGTCTCAGTTGCTTAGTTCGAGTATAGAAACATAAAATACTAGAATATTTCATAAATATATATCTCATATCTTCATTTTTTTCTTTATAGTTTACAATTACATTGGTTTCTAAGTGCAGAGATGCCAACTGCTCCGGACACGCCAAAATAATTTTAAAAAAAATGGTAAATAACAGCTAAGTAAATTTTGAAAGTATGAAGTGGTGATTTATATAAGCCTACGAATAATTTAGAAATACTGGTGGATAAAAACTAAATTGAATTTATTAAATCAAGAATCACAATTATATGTATTCTTTCATGCGTCAAATTGACGCGTGTTCGTAGAGATGGGTATATAAGAAACGTGCGTAAACCTAGTGTTAAACGAATTACAGAATTATAGCATGGAGCAAATTTTTTGATACATTTATACACCCAATTTCGAATCCCAGTGTTGGTTGGTTGATATGAATTCCGCTCTGTGGCTCATATCGAACAGAGTGCTGATGTAAATTATCCACAGTGGTAGACGGATTACTGGTTAGAATACTTTTGCTATCCAGCTAATCATGGGCAGTTTCCGTGGTTTTCCTCTCCACGTAACGCAAATGAGAGTTAGTTCTCTCAAAAAGTCATCCACGAAAGCTAGCGTACCTCAATGCTTGATACAGGAGTTCCCTTGCCTTCTGGTCTGGGGTCAAAATTACAAGGCTACGGAGTTACGGAACATTGATAGTTATAAATTCAGAATTGGGTCGGCTGTTCAGCGCCGGATATATATATATATATATATATATATATATCTTTTGAATAACATACTAGAAT
>NC_092215.1:20097806-20171885 GCF_043381705.1 Parasteatoda tepidariorum
CTATTTGTCATGATATATATTTATTTTATTTTTTATGCTTGGATGTACAGTTCTACAAGGAACGTGGATTTTTATATACATATAGAAACATTTGTTTGGTATTTTAAAAATAGCACTTAAGAAGAAAAAAAAAACATATGATCTTAAAGTATTTCATCAAAAATTAATCCATTGTTTCTGCCATAGCAGAGAAGTAGGCACACTTAGTGTGATGTCACAATACATATTTCCTAACTTTTAAAATTTCTTTTATCGGATAAAAAATAAAAATAAAATTATTGTGGGTCGTTATACATCATAATATCTTACAGCGATGTTTTTAACCCTTTCCTTATTTTTTATTTTAATTTCTTTTATTTATTAAGACCTTTAATACTCAAACCAGGACATGAACTCAAGTTTGTCAAAAAAAGGCGAGAGAAGTAAATTAAGAAAAGGAAATGAAATAGAATTCCTAAAAGTGCCCCTCTCACATGAATGTTTAATAATAATCAAAAACATCCTGATAGATTTCGAAGGGAGGAACTGATATTTGCTAGTTAATTTGAGGCCATTGAATGATCAATAAGCTATTACCCCCAAAAACTTCTCTCCTGTACTTAAGAGGAATACAGTATTAGCCCACGCACAAAAAAATAATAAAAAAATAAAGACGTTTTACGAATTCTATGCTAATGCGTTAGGAAGGTGTAGAGAGAATCGCTTAAAATAGATCTTATTCTGAACTCAAGTCAAGGTTATTGAATAAAAAGAATACCGATTATATTAATAATTTTAATATATTTAGAAAAGGAATAAATGAAATAAGTTAGTTTTTAAATGTTATTGTATATCAAGCAACCAGACTTTAAAAGTTTCAAATATATATATTTTTTATTTTCATTGTACCTACCACCATTGAAAATGCTTAGCAAATACTGCAATAATATCTTTGAAATAGTATTCATGGCAGTGAAAGGTATTAATTTATAAAATTACTACATTACATATATATTTTAATTTAAGGTGGTAGATTTTTAATCACATAAGTAGAAATATATCCATTGCGTATAGTATACCATAAGAAAAGATGCATTTAAATTAGTGATACAGAGATGCCAACTGCTCCGGACACTCCAAAATAATTAAAAAAACTGTAAATAACGAGAAAGTAAATTTTGCAAATATTTAACTATTTTTACTTGCTTTTTAACCCCTTGGGGACGGGTGATTCAGAAAAGCATTTGTACAAAATCAGAATCAAGTTGCAATTAAATAAAAAGCGGTAACTTAAATGTAGTCGTTGCTAATTTGACAGACTTACTTTGCTTTTTCTTTAATTATTGTTCGTTTAATCATATATATAATCAATGTTCGTTCAAAGTATAACTAAATAGTTTTATTTTGAACAAAGTAATGGTGAATTAAATAAATCAAACAATTATAACTCCGCCCACAAATAAACTGCTAAAAAATTACTTTGATTACCAGTTTTATCTTTTTATCCTGATTGATACAGTTTAATGCTGTCACGTATTTGTGACAGTCGGCGTGAAAGGGTTAAGAGATAAAGCATGACTTAAGAACTATAAAGTGGTGAATTATATAAGCCTACGAATTATTTAGAAATAGTGGTGGATAAAAATCTATTAAATTGAATTTATTAAACCAAGAAACACAATTAATAAAGTACCACTTTAAAATATATATTTGCTGACTGGAGCAAGTTGACACCTCTGGTAATAAAGGAATGCCGTATGAGTTGAATTTATTGTTAAAAAATATTGATTAATTTTATATCGATAGGGGCACGGTGTATCGTTCAAAATCACAGTCACTGCTATTTGTCAAAGTTACTTTTGAATCACAGTAGCAGAAGTAACAGTGACAGAGAAGTAGCAGTTTTTCCCACCTCTAGCGTGATGTATATCAAGCAAACAGACTTTAATAGTTTCAAATATAAATGTATATTTTTTTTTATAGTATCTACCATCATTGAAAATGATTAGCAAATACTTCGATAATATGAACGCAATAAAAAGTTCGCTCGTATAATAAAACGAATCCTGAAAATGAATATAGTACATATATTTTTCAATTTAAGATGGTAGATACTTAATCACAGAAATATACATACATCCATTGCGTTTACCCTTAGAGGATACATTTAAATTAGATAGTGATAAAGGAATGCCGTATGAGTTGATGTATTTATAAATGTTACTTTTGTGATATTAAATTATATTTTTTTTTATAATTTTATGACTTTATTGCATTGTATAGAATTGATGCAAGAAAACATTAAGTGACCTATTAATTAGAAGTTTAAAATATAAAATATGTTTAGATTCACGTGAAGCTAATAACTTATTTTAACATTAATCTTTAATAATTTTTTTTAAATAAATAAGTACATCTATTTAAATACTGATTCAAATAGAAGTAATAAAAAAGAACTATTTTTCAATAAATAATTTTTGCCGATATTCATCTATAAACTGAAATATTTATGTTCTTTATGAGTTAAATAGTCTTTATTTGTATTTGCTTTTTTTTCTAAAGCAGTAAAAATTGCACTGTACATTTAACACACGATTTTATCTTTCACAGAAGTAAAATAATCTAACTACCACTTTTTATTAAATTTTCTGATCTCTTCATATAATTTTTCTCCTCTTACAGTTTGACATGACGGATAAAAATGAATATCAAAAATCATCAAGGAATATCAAGCAAGCTTGTATTAGTAAACGTTAGAATAAGTAATACAGTAATTGAATTTTAACAGTGGCTAATAGTAATAGGCGAAGGTGCTTTAACATATATGTAGTTATATACTGATAGTTTTCGTGCGTGCAAAACTATCTCTAACTCCAGAACATACAGGGAAAGGCAGAGGGGTGAGGGATCGAGACAGAAAAATAGTTACTGTCTGTCTCTTATGATCTACTCGAATTATGTGTTTCGAATAATCTTGGCTTTGCCGATCACCGGTGACTTCCATGGCGCTACAAGCAAACTCAGTGCCAGTCAAATGTTACCCCATGGCATTCAACGTGTTAAAAAATTTTGGTCACGGAAACAATTAATTTATTTATACCGAGGGGTAAAACATCATGTGAACTACTATGTACAGTGAGCAAGAAATAAAAAATGGACCACTAAATGGAATAGCACAAAATGGACCACAAAAACGGAATAATAACTTTCGATCTAATGATCGGATCTTCACGTTTTAGGACTTGCGCGTGAGAGTGACCTCAAATATGCTAATTAATTAATGCAGATGATATTTTATGTTACGAAAAATCGATTTCTGAAGAAGTCTATTTAAAAATTGATTCCTCAGGAAGTATCCAATCAATTTATTTCAAATTTTGTATTTTGTCATGTAATATTATATATTTTGAAATGATATAAAAAATGCATACCTTACTTTCAAAAAAAATTTCGACTATTTTTAAATAAAATAATAAAAAATAAATATTCACTAAAATGTATTTTTTACATGGAATTATCTTTGGAAAAACGTATTTTATAATTGTGTGCGAAAATGTTTAAATTCATTTAAAATGTTCTCGAAATATGTTGATATACGCAAAAGGTAAAACGAACATTAAGTGGTCAAACTTTTGAACCACTCTCCTGATCAAACTGTAAGGACCATGTCTTCCAGATTGCGAATAAATCCGAATCCTTCGAAAAAAAGGTGTGTTTATTCAGAGAAATTACGTTTTTGTGCCCTATTTCGTAACTTAAAATATCGCCAGCACTAATTAATTAGCATAATTGAGTTCATACCCTAGAACCATTAAGATGGAGTCCTAGAACGTGAAAATCCAATCATTATATCGAACGTTATTCAGGGGTGTTACGTATTTAATTTTTTTTTTTGGTTCACTGTACAATTAGGAAATGTAGTTTATCGAACAACAGTATCTAACTGTTGGATGCCACAGGTGACTTAAACTCAAAAAAGTGGTGACTAATAAAAAAGAAAAATTCTTTAAAAGAAATTAAATTAAGCAAATTTTTCGTGCATATGATATTATTTTCAATCTGAAAATAATAGACATGGGTCAAACGTTACGAAGCAATGACTTGTCACAGTGACTGCTCCAACCGAAAAGTTGTCACAGTGAAAGTATCACTGCTACTGTCACCGCTCCAAAAATCGGAGAGAAATTGTTATTTTTCATAGTTCGATTTCCCTTGACTGCCACCTTTTCATCGATGAAGGTTGACATTGTCGATAACAAATATCCCGACACTTAACAGGACTACTAAGTATAACGATTATTTGTTTTAATCGATTACATAAAATATTGATGATATCGATTAACTTTACTGAAAACTAATTATCAGACTTTAAAAGTTTCAAATATTAATATATATTTTTTTATTTTTATTGTATCTACCACCATTGGAAATGATTAGTAAATACTTCAAGAATATGCAACAAATCTTTACACACCAAAAAAATACTAATCCAAAAAATAAATATAGTATATATATTTTTTAATTCAAGGTCGTAGATACTTAATCACAGAAATATACATATACCCATTGCGTTTTACCATTAGAAGATACGTGTTAATTGGATAGTGATAAAGGACTGCCGTATGAGTTGATATATTCATAAATGCTACTTTTGTGAAATTAAAATAATTTTTTTTTATCGTTTTATGACTTTATTGCATTGTAGAGAATTGATGCTAGAAAATATTAAGTGACCTATTAAGTAAAAATTTATCCCATAAAATATGTTTAGATTCACGTATAGCTAATAACTTATTGTAACATTAATCTTCAATGTTTTTTTTAATAAACAAGTACATCTATTTAAATACTGATTCAAATAGAAGTAATAAAAAAGAACTATTTTTCAAGAAATAATTTTTGCCAATATTCATCTATAAACCTAAATATTTATGTTCTTTATGAGCTAAATAGTATTTATTCGTATTCGCTTTCTTTCCAAAGTAGTAAAAATTGCACTGCACATTTAACACACGATATTATCTTTCACAGAAGTAAAATAATCTAGCTACCACTTTACATTAAATTTTCTCATCTGTTCATATAATTTTTCTCCTCTTACAATTTGACGTGAGGGATAAAAATGAATATCAAATAGCATGTGTGAATATTAAGAAAGCGTGCATATGTTAATTGAATTTTAACAGTGTTTAATAGTAATAGGCGACGGTACTTTTACATATCTGTAGTTATATACTGATAGTTTTCGTGAGTGAAAAACTATCTCCAACTCCACAACATACAAGGAAAGGCTGAGTGGTGAGGAATCGAGAAAGAAAAATATGTACTGTCTGTCTCTCAGAACAGCCACAGACATGGTGGTTGGCGACTGCTATAACAACAGGACAAGTGTATTTTAAGTAGGATTGAGCCTGTTCCAAAAATAAGAACAAAACAGAGGAGTTTCTAATGTTGGACGTTTGAAAACTGGAAAGTGATCTGGAAAAGCAATATAATTTTCAGAGTATGAAAGACTGCTAGATCTGAAGCATTGAGAAATTCTATTACGTGTTGTTCTCGATCTCCTTTCATCCGTGAAGGTTGACATTGTCGATTACTACTATTCCGACACTTCGAAAAAAATGGACTACTAAGTATAACAATTACTTGTCCTAATCCATTACATAAAGTATTTATGATATCGATTAACATTATTGAAAACTAATTATTTCGATTATTTATTAAAAGTAGTTAATCGATTTATTTATACCAAATTTAAAAATTTATAACGATTAATTTTATATCTATATAATCGCAGTCATTGCTATTTGTCACTGTTACTTTTGAATCACAGTAGCAGAAGTGACAGTGACAAAACAGTAGCAGTTTTTCTTACCTTTGGGAAATAATACGAAATAAAAAAAAGATTTAGTTTCAAATATCAATAATTTACAATGTAAATCGATGTGGTAGTTACGATTAATAGTGAAAAATGTTCATCCCGGTACGCGAGTTTGACACCCCTGGTGTAGAGGCTGTCTAATGTAGGAGATGATGAAAATACGATCAGTGGCAGATGGATCATGGAATAGAGTCCCCTTGCCATCAGGTTAAGCGTTGATTTTTTATAAGAAATAATTTTAAAAATTACTTCAAATTCCCCTCATCTGCAAATATGCATGTAGTTAATTTTATTTAAAATTTCTCTAAACTAGAGTTGATCACATTAAATAACACAATTTGTCTGAAATAATGCTTTTTACCTCTTGTAAAACTGGAACAAAATTTATAATATAGTTAACTGGGCAAAAAAGATGTTTTAAACAAAATAACTTGTACCTACACTCATAAAAATTAGACAAGAAATTTGTTGTCACTTCAAAAAAATTTAATTTTTATCAAGCATCAACATCTTAATGTTCTATAGTGAATTAAATCTATGTGATGCAATACTTATAAATATGTTTTATATTCAACAATTGTTCATACATAATAATACATGAAAATGATATAATTCTAATTTTTTTCTAAATATTCAGGAAATATGCTTTTCTATTATTATTATTTGTCATGCTATTATTAGCCATAATAATAATTAGCTATTATTTGTCATGTCCTTTGAAAACTTAAAATTTGTTTAAACCATTGTGTCATGTTTCTTTATGCAAAATCGATTAGCATACTTACCAAAATTTTGTTTTTGATGAAATCAATAAATAAATATGAGCAGTAATATTGATTATTTTTTCCTTGTTTGCTTCCTCTTAAAGACTTGTTTGCTTAAAGACTTGTTTTATTATTCTTTAAAAATGCATTTTTCACTTTAAATACTAAAAATAATGTAATAACTGTTTTGG
Organism: Parasteatoda tepidariorum; assembly: GCF_043381705.1. Lineage (NCBI taxonomy): Eukaryota > Metazoa > Arthropoda > Arachnida > Araneae > Theridiidae > Parasteatoda > Parasteatoda tepidariorum. The sequence continues at coordinate 20,104,622 of NC_092215.1, forward strand.
ATAACATTTATCTTTTAATACTGTTACAGAATATATTTTTGCTTTGTGGTCCAAGAGTGCCCCCATGAGGTAAATCAAGATACCTCAGCCGCAGAATAATATGCTGTCTAATAGTTTGAGTATTTTTTTAAAAAATATTATAAAAAAGCTCTGCAGAACAATTTTCAAGAAATCTTAAATAGTGAGAAGTATGCGATTTGTATTGCTGACCAAACTTAAACTACATTTATTTTTAAATGAGACAAAGCTGAAAAGTGGATCAACTATCCTAACCATGTTTTCCCATACCAATATAAATAAAAGAAAATTTTTCAAGGTCATTATGAACATCCTACATCTGAATCAATTGAAACATATTACATTAAATTATTTAAAATATTTTATTCTATACAATCTGATATATAAAATTGATAGCAAATGAAGGTGAAACAAATGATTTAATCATCAATTTCAGCAGAAAAAGTATTTTCGAATTTTAATAAAGATTCTTTGCCTAGTAACTTGTCTTCAACTCCAGTAACATTAATGGCCATTCATGGATACATGGCAGTTTTCAAGCTGCGATGCAAATTCGGAAACTGCACTTCTTGAGTTGCTAAGAGTTTTGTTTCACTCGGCAACGCTCCTAAAGTTATATCAAATAAGGAGAAAAAAAGTATAAAAATTTTAATATTATACTAATTTAAAATAATTATATAATTATTTAAATATACAAATTATTTAATTATTAATTTATTATAATTCTTATTTGAGTTTTATCTATTTTTAATCATTTAATTTTGAATATAACTAGATATAAATTATTATTCATTATATTATTATCATGCACATACATGCCTGCCAACTTTTAATCCTTTCGAGGATGATTTTCCCCTATGGTAGTTTAATGGAATTTAAACTACAATTTTTGGCAGAAATTATACTGTATTTAAAAAAAGTTTTTGTGGACTATCAGGACGGTAATGCATATTAATATATATGCTTAATTTTTTTAAAAATAATAGTGGTCAAAAAGATTATAAATTAAGTTTTTAAATGCAAGGAAAATATAGAAAGTACACATTTTACTACTACTTTAAATATAGAAATAAAATTTTACGCCAAATGCGTAAAAGTTGGCAGGTATGCACATAGTGCAGAGCAGGATCTCTAATGTATTTTGATGAGAAATTTCGCCTCTCATAGTTTAAAGCTTACAAAATGTTTAAAAATATGAAAACAGAAACATCTGATCTTCATATTTGTTCGATTTTTTAAAATAATTTTGTTGATATACTTACATATTTAAATTTCTTTCTTAGGTGAAAATGGTGAAGACATATTGCATATTTTATTTGCACATTTGTGGATAGACCAGGTCTTCTCAAACATGTTATAATTACTAACTCCATCAATTTAAAAAAATTATAAATCATTTATATTTATAAATTTTTCATTCATATAAATTTTATTGAAAAAACATATTAAATTTTTTATACTTAGGATTTATAACAAACAAAAATAAATAAATAATGTTTGCACAAAAATTAAAATTAATAACTAAATATTGATGGAGGACAAAATTATGTGAATTACTAGCCGTGTATCTATGAATAAAATTCTTTAATTTGATTAGGTGATGATATAACAGTTTATGAAAATCCTTCTCACAGGAAAAGCGTTTGAAAATAACTTTAAAAAAAGAATCGTAATAATTTAGATGGTAAATGTGTTAAAAGTGTTTAAGATTTACACAATTGATTTTTGAAATTTGTTTAAGCTTTTAAAAAACCTCTAAACTATTGTAAAGTGAATGCGTTTTAGAGTTTAGTCTGCTGACTAAAAGTCCTGGATAACTTCTGATATTTTCATAAACTTAATATTTTCTAAGTGTGTACGATTTTAAAATATCGCCATACATTTGCATCTTAACTGCAATTTATTTGAAAAATGGAGGTAGAATGTCAAGTATCTATATTTTTAGAACTTAAGTATCGATATTCATCTCTAACTGAATATATTTTAGAGAATGAAAATTTTAAAATTGTGCCACATAGTTTGAATTGTTAATGTTTTCAGTCAAGCTTATTTTTTTCAGTGTTTACAGTTTTTCAGTCAGTAAATGACAGTACAATGTCGAATTTTACAGAAGAAAGTATAACCAAATTTTTGATGTTACTAGGAACAGTTTAAAAGTTCAATTCAGAAATATGAGAAAACTAAACCTACATTTTTATGAGCAGTATATTTTCTACAAGTGTCAGTTCTTAAAATGATGTCACACACTTTCAATTTGGTTATTAATTTTCAGCAAATTGCAGTAGAATGTGAAATTACTTTAAAAATTACCTTTGCAAAAATTTGCATTACAAACCTATATTTTTTATGACGTGGATATTTTCTAAGATTGCGTAGCAGACTATTTAAAGAATGCTAAGTATTATTCGAAAAGATTTAAGAAAATAGTTTGAATTTTAATAGGATGATTTAAATGGTTGTTTGCCAATTCCATAATTTAGAAATTTTATTCAACTAAATCTCTTGATTTGGGAAAACCCTGGGATGTTTATATAAATTGGAAACTAATCTGGGAAAAATTCAAACATCTCTTTATGTCGGTACCTTGAAAGTTGTGCAATTGAAGAATTTTTAACAGTTGTCAACCACACAGAAATTTTTTAAATAATAGACTATTTTGCTCAAATTTAAATGATTATAAAATGTTAACCAAATTAATTGAACACAGTAGAATAAACTTTCAACAATAGAATTCTCTCATAAGATATCCAAAAGGTATAAAATAGTATATTTTTATATACAAGAAAACTTAATGTAAGCTGTAACAGTTGTTAAAGTATAATATTTAAACAATAATTCTTTTGATCAATTATTCTTAAAACAGTAAAATCATCTTGAAATAATTTTTTTTCTATTTATCTTTTGGTGGCATGATACTTCATGATGCACTAGAGCTACACAATGGCATACCTGTCAACTTTTAATCTTATCAAAGATGATTTTCACCAGTGGTAGTAAAATGGAATTTAAAGTACAATTTATGGCATAGGCATACGCTGTATTTTTAACAGGCTTATGCAGGCTATCGCAACAGTATTACATAGTATTACATAGTATTATATGTGCTTAATTTTTTTCAAAAAGAGTAGTGGATCAAAAAGATAATAAATTAAATTTATAAATGCAAGGATGCATACATTTTACTACCACTTTAAATATAGAAATCAAATATTACGCCAAATGCGCAAAACTTGGCAGGTATGCAATGGGCTAATGGCGATGGTCTGTGAAACATCGCTGAGGATGATCAATAGACAATTCATCATAATTTTGCTCCTCTGGTGATTTGGTGGTATGCAATGAACTATTTCTGATTTGATTAAAAGTTTTAAACTAAGTAAATATGAAGATAATTACTTGTTTCTAAAAACATATTAAAGTTAATAATAAAACTTAAATTTAAAAATAAATAAATCAGGCATTTGTTATATATATATAACTGTTTTGGATAACATTTATCTTTTAATACTGTTACAGAATATATTTTTGTTNTCGGACGCAGAGTTCATTTCAGAGCGGGGGAGTAAGAGGAAAAACATTTCCCCGCTTGAAATCGAGATAGCCTATAATGCGCGCAAAGCCTCCACACGGTTTTTATAGGTAGTCCGTTCAGACCACTCTCAAAGCAAACCAGTTTACGAAAAAGACCTTTAATAGAAAATCTAGTAAAAATAAGAAAGTGGTAGCAAATATATGTCTAATAATTTGCTTAATTTTTGAATATGACTAATTTGTCTTATTTACTTGTCTACCACTACACATTCATTTCTCAAATATATATGACAAATTCCTCTCAGTCACTTTTAAAGTAGAATTTGGTTTCATGCGCTCTAACTGTTCACTTTTTAAATAGTCTGCGCAGACTACTTATAGGAAAGCGTGTGGAGGCTTTCTTCGCTTTATCATCAGCTATTATGCCTTTTGTTATTCTAGCTAATTTATATTTAAAAACTTTTTCCCAGCAAAATATCTCAAAATGAGCAAACTATTCAATAAAAAGAGAGAAACATCAACAAGTTTATGAAATAAAATGCACATGTTCAAAATATACACATAAAGATTGCGAATTAAATACTTTTGTCAAACGATCGCCAAATAGCAGCCTTGTTCACATCCTTCTCCCCAAAATAGCGAAATAGTATCATCTGATACCACGTTATGAAGGCGGAGCCAAGTGCCAACTCCTTGTGAACGAACTATATATATATATATATATATATATANTTATTCTAGCTTATTTATATTTAAAAACTTTTTCCCAGCAAAATATCTCAAAATGAGCAAACTATTCAATAAAAAGGGAGAAACATCAACAAGTTTATGAAATAAAATGCACATATGGTATATGGAGTATATGGGGTAGTACTCCATATATAGTATATGGAGATAAAGTAAAATTTGTTATTTTATTATAATATCAAAAACAAAAAGAATAACAAAAGGTGCAAAAGAGAATTCTATTAACCTATTCTTGTGTCTCGATCCCACACCCCTCAGCCTTTCACTGTAGTTGTGAAGTTGGAGATCGTTTTACACACGCGAAAACTATCAGAAAATTACTACAGCTACGTAAAAGTTCCGTCATCTATTACTATTAGCCACTGTTAAAATTCAATTGCTGCATTACTCGTTCTAATATTTACTCTTACACGGTTTCTTGATATTCATAGATGCTTGTTATTAATTTTTTTTCCGTCTTATAAAATTGTGCTTACTTACTTTATTTACAAAAATTGGGCACCTGGGTCACTTAGCGGCCCCTATCCCATACATCTAGAAATTTACAGAAAATTTATAGTAATAACATTTTGAATTTAGCAGTCGATGTGGTAGCTAATAGAAAAACAAGCACTTTGCTTGAGTAAATATAACATTTGAATATCTGATTCATCGAATCTAAGTTGATATATATAAATATAAACATAATTTGACATATATATACATAAGTTGACATAAATAAATAATAACATAAATTGATACATATTTCACTAATTAAATTTCTATATTTTAACTAGCACATATTTAATTGTGACATACATTGAAGTTCATTCGAATACATTGTGGTAACCATAAAAAAAATTAAGCCGTTTGCTTGTGAAATAATAAAACAATGAAATTTAATATGACAAATTGACTTAACACTAGAAATATTGATTGTAGACTTAAATTAAAAATAAAGATAAAACATGATTTGATATGTACAGTAATTGATTTTTGAAAAATGAAAGGCATAATTGATGAATATAGATAAATCATACCTTGATACATGATGAAATAACATATTTGGAGAAAATGCAGTGAATATATTTTATCAGAGAAGTATTGCTCATTAAATACAATAGAATTTTCAAAAGAATTTAACATGCAAAGTTGATATATATGTATGCATAAATTGGTTATATTATCAGAAAATAATTCTTAATGTAATTTAATTTAACTTAAGTAAAAGTCTGATGTGAAAAGTTCAGTGAATTTAACTTGAGAGTCTTGAAAATAAAAGTAGAACTCACTGGGATTGAGATGTTTCCCCGATGATCCCCCGCAGAAGACGGAGCACTTCTTCATTTTTGAGCAATTCCTGTAATTCTTTGATTAATGACACTAATCGATGAGCAAGTTTAGGCGTCGAATATGATGTTGTTCGAGGGCTCCTTCTGCTGGGACGGGTCTCGCACCCAGTATAGTTGGCTGTGTGGCTTTTGTAACAATTACAGCATTTTGGAGGTGTAGTTCTGTCTTTGTTGCATTCATGTGACCTGTGGTTTTCAGCACATTTTACACACCTTGCAGGTGCATTGCAGTGGCTTTGTGTATGTCCATAATTTTGGCAGTTGTAACATTGTATAGGTCCTCGACCTCCTCGAAATCGTTCGATTTTGATCGGGATCTGCTGTATGTTGTTGACTTCGAATATTCTTTGGTGATTCGCCGTTGATGTTAGGATTATGAGAAAAAGTGGAAGGAGCCGACAGGCCTCTCCCATTCTTTTCTTAAACTGCACAATTTTAAAGGTTTCAATACTGTTTTTCTGTAATTCTGTATTGATGGCATCTGTATCAAAGTCCACAGGCAGGCCCCGGACCAAAACCTTAATATATCTGGCTTGCAGTGTTATTTCAGGTTTGCTGGGCGGATCCCGTACTTTGTCGGTATCCTCCTTAGGTTTTGTTGTCGGCAAGATAGTGACGTCATCTGTTGAATTATGTTGGCTAGAAGAAGGACAGCTGTTTGCAGATATGAGTGTAGAATTATCTTCAATTGTTTTGATTGCATTTTGCTTTTTCTTCTTCTTTTTTCTTTTCTTTGCAGGTGGTTCTGTGCTATTGTTAATATTGATGTCCGTGTCTGTTTCTGTATTCGGTGTTGTATTCAGGTTTTCATCTTTATTTTCCATGGTTATGTCTTCAGTGCTTGGATTAATTTCAGTCATTATTGATTCGAGTTGAATGGAGTTTTTATTCATCTCCTTGTTTTCTTCCGCTTGAAAGTTTTTCCTCTTCCACCTGACGTGATAAGCTGCATTTGTCAGTTTTAGGAAGTAGGAGTATTCATAGTCTCCAGAGTAACTTGATCTTATTTGAATGAGCAGTTTGCTAAGTAATTTATCTAAACCAATCAGCTCCTCTGTATCAAACTGAGTGTAAAACTCTACGAGATCGTCAATATGTTCGTGTTCAACTGGTGGAAAGTATTTTTTTGATATCCCACAGATAGCAATGATTTCTTCTAATGACGTGGATTCTTTGCAATGCGACAGTGAATTACGAATGGAGAGTGAGACCTTTCCACCACGAGCTGTTTTATGATACGGCATGACTTGAAAAAACAAAATGGCGGGCTCAAAATCCAGACATCAAAATGGCCAGTTGTCAGTATTGTCTCTCCCGACTCAAGAACCTGACGAGATCAAAATCTGTATCACTCACCTCGTAACGTTCAGGATAATCAGCATCAATTCAGCATAACCGGCATCGCAAGGGAGAAGAGAACGTCAGTAAAGCATGATCAGCATCAGTTATCGGCAGCGTTTTCGCATGGCATCATTTCGAAAAACTCTTCCTTAAAGTGACATCACCGCATCTAATCCGTGACACATTAAAGTCGAGATCATTTACTAATTCTTATAAAATTGTGCGTGGAGAAAAATTATATTAAGAGATCAGAAAATTTAATGTAAAGTGGTAGTTAGAATATTTTGCATCCGTGAAAGATAAAATTGTGTGTTAAATGTACAGTGCAATTTTTACTACTTTGGGAAAAAGCGAATTTTAATAAATACTATCTAACTTATAAAGAAAATAAATATTTCAGTTTATTGACGAATTTTGGCAAAAATTATTTATTTAAAAATAGTTCTTTTTTATTACTTCTATTTGAAGCAGTATTAAAAAGATGTACTTGTTTATTTGAAAATTATTAAAGATTAATTATAAAAACTGAAAATAAATATTTCAGTTTATGGACGAATTTCGGCAAAAATTATTTATTTAAAAATAGTTCTTTTTCATTACTTCTATTTGAAGCAGTATTTAAATAGATGTACTTGTTTATTAAAAAATTATTAAAGATTAATATTACAATAAGTCATTAGCTTTACGTGAATCTAAACATATTTTATATTATAAATTTTTAATTAATAGGTCACTTAATGTTTTCTTGCATCAATTTCATACAATGCAATAAAGTCATAAAACTTTGAAAAAATTCATTTAATTTCACAAAAGTAGCATTCATAAATATATCAGCTCATACGGCATTCCTTTATCACTATTTAATTTAAACGCATCCTCTCATTGTATACGTAATGGTTATATGTATAGTTATGTACCGCAGGATTCAACGAAATTTTTACTTTCGAAAACTTAAGAGAAGACATAAACCTCAGGCCGATTGCAGCTCATTTTTGTAGTGACATAATTTTAACTAAAATACAAAATATTTGATTTCCTTTTATTCCAATTACCAGAAAGAACCACCTTAAAGATTAAATACAAGATGAATGGGAAAAAGGCCGCTAACGGCCCCAGGCGCCCAGTTATATTTCGATGATGATGATGATGATGTATAGTTATGTGATTAAGTATCTACCACCTTAAATTAGAAAATATATATACTATATTTATTTTCAAAGTCAACAGTTTGAGTTAGAGATCTTGGTCCTTTGTTTTTGAAGTATTTGCCAACCATTTTCAATGGTGGTTGGTACAATAAAAATAAATGAAAAATATATTTATCTTTGAAACTTTTATCTCTTTAATGGGCCCTTTATTTTTAGTAAAGGTAAATTAAAGTATTTTTGGAATTGAAATTTGTTTTAAGAACAGTAATTGATATAAAAAAAATAAAATAAACTCATTTAGTTTATAAAAATGCCATTTTTTGGTGGTAAATATATTTAATATGACCTATTAGGAACTTACTGACTTTTATTTTTCTTTATTTATAAAATAAATTCCTTAAATGCTACAAACTTTGAAAGGAATTATGTATTTTATAACTTTTATACGTTTTTTAAAAGTGACAAATGATTACCAATTTTATTCAAACTCACTTCAAGAAAGCTGAAGTTATTGAAAAATGGAAACCTAAATTAAAAGTGGTAAAACGTGATGGTAAGTATTCTTACCACGGCCTTCAAAAGGGTTAAAGTCTGTTTGCTTGATCTCTCAGAGTAAGGGTGTGTTATATCCGAACTCCGAACTATTATGTCTACATATTAATTCGGACGAGACGGAAAATGGTTTATACCAACTCCCTCTAGACCAATTCTTCAACTCTCAGATGCTGATCTCAACGAACAACGCAATTTTATTCGAGAATATCTCAGTAAAACAGCCACTCCCGAAAATATCGACGAAGTAATCTCTGCCGGTGAAAGTCAATATCAAATATATGTCCGAGTGGCCAAATACCCTGGCAAGGATCTACAGCTCAATGCAACAAATGAATTCAGGCTATCATACCAGCTGAAACTCCCACTTGAGCTGAAAGAGAAATGGACAGCTTAGAAAACGAGCGTCGAAACAGCGGCTATTTTAACGACAGAGCCAAACTTCGAAGCTACTAAAAAACCTGAACAGACAGAGGCTACGACGGAAGTGACGCAACTGCCAGATCCCGACACCGAAGGTCCCGCTGCAAAGATAAAAAAGAAGCTAAAACAAGTCACAGGTACCACTGAAAGTTCAAATGCATAGACTTGAAAGCTGCTCTCCTTCTAAGCATCTCACGCAGACGGAGCCCACCATCTCCTCTTCAAAGGAAACTAACACTGAGAACACCACTGCTGATCCAGAGTCTGCCACTACAAATGAAACTGACCTCCCAGTTATAAATGCCAAATTTCTCACCCGAGGCCTTCCAGATGACTACAGAACTGACGATACTTCCTATGAATTAGGAAAAATGCACTTTGAAATCACCAAAATAGTTCAGTTCAGGAAGAGAGATGGCGGGGCCTATAGGCCAATCCCACTTTCCCTTGTCGTCACTCCTGAGATGACCAATCCCGAAAGAATATTTACCATCAAGAACATCAGGGCTGCACTTGATTAGAACTGAGCAATTCCGTGGCGGCCGCTTTAGTGTTATAGATGTCAGCGCTGTGGCCACACACAACGGACTTGTAGCTTCTCCCCCAAGATGTATGAAGTGCGCAGAAGGACATCCTTCCCACGAGTGCAAGAAAAGCAGAGATGTCCCAGCCATGTAAGTGCTGCAACTGTTCGAAAGACCACTCTTCAAATTCTTCTGGGTGCGAGGTCTTCCTCAGCAGAAAGAGCTCTAGAAATAAGATCTCTCCAACGAACGTTGACCAAAGATTAGTGTCTTTAGTTAAGGAACTGTTAAAAGATGAGGAGGCCTCTAGCAATCTCTCATAAAGGGAATTCCCCTTGCACAATGATAACAACCAGAGCCAAACTACAGCCACCAAATCATCTTTTTCACTAAATTAGAAGTCTCCATTTACTTCAGGGGTGAAAGCGAGACGGAAAAGAGGAAAGGCTGGTAGTAAAACCATTTCAGTTATAGCTAGTTTTGGGGAGGAGTTTAATTATTCTTTTTTTAAATTGTTCAACAATATCTACTTTATCTTGGAAAAGAAGCAGTTTTATATATATGCCAGAATTATAAAAGAAATCTTGATAGTTACAGATATTTCATTTTCTTCGAAAAAAATGCTGGAATGAAATGTTTTACGTACCAGGTTTTTCTCTTTTCCGTCTTGCTATATAAGGGCTTTCACCCATGATTTACTTCAAACTTAGATTTTATCCTTCCGTCTCCTCCATGGCGAATAATTTAGTTGAAGGGGCAAGTGCCGCAAGACAGATACCCCAACAAATACACTCACATAAAAGTATGTCAGCAGAGTTGTCAATTTGCTCATGAGAGCAAATAAATACTTTCGAGTGGTGGTTTATTAATTGGTATTCGTGGTTTAATAAATTCAATTTATTGTATTTTTATCCATAACAATTTCTAAATAATTCGAGGGCTTATATAATTCGCCACTTCTTAACTAAGTTTTGCCAAACTTCTTAAAAAGCAAATGAAATTAGTTAATAATTTGCAAATTTTAGTTTGAAGTTATTTACCGTTTTTAAAACCATTTTGGCGTGTCCGTATCAGTTAGCATCTCTGTTGTCAATTCCTATCTTACCCTATATTTAGATATGAACTGCCTAAGCAGAAGACTACCCTGTTATCAACTTTCCTTGTTTTTTACTTAATTCTATGCCAATGGTCTCAATTGCCAGTTAGCATAATTCAGATGAAGGAGTCGGGTGCCCGCTGCCGCGGGTAGGTACTCCAGCGAATCTCCTATCAAGTCAAGTTCAAAAATGTCATAGTAAACCTTTTAAAAAACTACCAAAATCTGTCTAATATTTGCAAATTTAGTTTGTAGTTATTTACCGTTTGGCCAGACGGCCAAGCCATGCAAAATTAACTTGGCATTCAAGGAGTTAATAAAGCAAATAAAGCTTTTAACGCCTTAAAATTCCTAATTAGCAACTACTCCAATCTCTCCTTTAGAAACAAAAGGCTCCTATACATAATGTGCATATGTCCAATCATTACTTAGGGATCAGTCGCTTGGGCGACTGCAAATAAAACATATATTTAAAAACTCAAACATTTGAAAACAAATGCTTACGAAAGATGACCGGACCCCCCTGGTTCGTCAGGAATGAAGAAACGACCTCAAGATAAAACATATTACTGAATTCCTGGAAGAAAGGAAGGCTAAATTCTACAATAACTGCAATGCAGCTAACTTTAACAATATTTTCAAAATTCAATTGATAGTAGATAACATAAATCATAGCCCTCAACTAACTTTCTCCTCTTCGATGGCACTATGTCGAGAACTTTTAAACACTAATTTAATACTTCTTACTATCTATTAGATGAAATTGCTTCTCTGTGTATCTGAGAAGCCCTTTACCGGGGGAGGCGAGACAGAGGAGTAACGTAGTCTACCCAAGTTTTTATTATCCCAACTTAGTTTATGGATTACATAACGACCTATCGCTCCGACTGTAAATTTGTACATTCTATTTTTTCTCAATTTTTACTTCCTCCACTCCGCTGTAAATATTTTATTGTTATCATTTCATTATTGTAAATATAATATTTTGTAATTTTTATTTTTGTAAATATTTGATGTTTTCATATAGGTATATTATTCGGATGTGCACTTGTATTATTACTTTTATTAATCGGATTTTTTTGTGTACATATATTATTCATTTTATTGTACTTAGTAACTATGTTTTTGAATTTATTCGTCCGTTGCCTTAGGCAAACAAAATCAGATGCAGAGGCAAGTGCCGCAACGCAGATGCCTCAACTCTCACATTAACCCTTTCGCGCCGACTGTCACAAATACGTGACAGCATAAAATCGTATCAACCAGGGTAAAAAGATAAAACTGGTAATCAAAGTAATTCTTTAGTAGTTTATTGGTGGGCGGAGTTATAATTGTTTGATTTATTCAATTCACCATTATTTTGTTCAAAATAAAACTATTTAGTTATACTTTGAATTAACATTGATTATATATATGATTAAACTAACAATAATTAAAGTAAAAGCAAAGTAAGTTTGTCAAATTAGAAACTACTACTTTTAAGTTACCGTTTTTTATTGTTGATATATAATGATTTCCCTTTCAATAGTGAACTGAAAGAAGTATGCTAGAAAAAATTGCTGATATCAATCTGCTTTAAGAGATTTTTGATTTTTATTAACCACCACTTTTTATATTTTTACTTATCTCTGGCATCCTTGTAATGTTTAATAAATCAGATTTTAACACGGCCAATTGCAACGCTAAATTTACAAGGCTTGCCCGTCTGGCCACAACGGTTAATAACTACAAACTAAATTTGCAAATATTAGACAGATTTTGCTAGTTTTTTAAAATGTTTAGCATGACATATCTGTCTTCTTCTTCTTTATTTATAGCAAATTGGGCACCTGGGCAGCGCAGAAGGCCCATATCCCATTCATCATGAAATAAGATAAAAAGTTAAAATAAAAGACAGTTTGAGTTTAGCAGTCTATGGGGTGGCTGTTACTGAGAGGCAAGCACTTTGCTTGTATAACTGAAAGAAAATGAGAATAGTAAGAGCAAATTTGCTGTAATCTGTGGATGGCTGTAGTTTGATTGTCAACGTGAAGTAACATAGGTCAAGATTTCAGTATTGGTAAAGTGTTTGATGCTGTGGACTATTGATACTTTGGATTATTGATGTAGACTATGCTGGAATTGAAGACCACTATTTATGCTGAAAGTTGTGGTATGAGGCGTTGGAGGTGAAATGAGTGGCTATTGGTCTTAGTTTTTCGTCTTTTTGATAGTTCTCGAAGCTAAAAATCTGATTGAACTTGGCTTTGCATGACATATCTGAAAAAAGCAGTCAATTATATAAGCCTACGAATTTGTTTAGAAATAGTGGTGGATAAAAATCTACTTCATTGAATTTAATAAATCGAGAATCACAATTAGTAAACTACCACTTGAAAATATTTATTCGCTCTGCAGAGCAATTTGGCATCGCTGTGTATATAACTAAAACTATTTTTGTGTGTTCCATATTGCATTAATTTATTCAAACCGTTTTAGTAACAGTAATAATTTAAAAAAATCCACTCGAATTATGTGTTTCTAATGTACATTGGCTTTGTCGATCACCGGTGACTCCGTGGCGCTGCGAACAAACTCATTGCCCGTCACTGGTGACCCCATGGCATTGAACATGTTAAAAAATTTCGGTCACGAAAACAATTATCTTTAAACTGAGGTGTAAAACATCTTGTGAACTACAATGTACAGTGAGAAAGAAATAAAAAATGAACCACTAAATGGAACAGCACAAAATGAACCACAAAAATGGAATAACTTTTGATCTAATGATCGGATCTTCACGTTTTAGCACTCAAAAGCGCATTTCTGAAAAAGTCGTATTATTAAAAATTTATTTCTCAGGAAGTATTCAATCAACTTCTTTCAAATTTTGTATTTTGCCACGTAAAATTATATATTTTGAAATGATGTAAAAAAATGCATACCTTAATTTAAGAAAAAAAAATTTCGACCATTATCAAATAAACAAAAATATATACTAAAATTTATTTTTTACTAGGAATTATCTTTGGATAAACGTATTTTATAATTGCGTACAAAAATGTTTCAATTCGCTTAAAAAGTTTTCGAAATATGTTGATATACGCAAAAGGTAAAACTAACATTAAGTGGTCAAACTTTTGGACCGCTCTCCTGATCAAACTATAAGGACCATGTTTCCCAGATTGCGGATAAATCCGAATCCATCGAAAAAAAGGTGTGGTTATTCAGAGAAAGTACGCTTTTGTGCCCTATTTCGTAACTTAAAATATCGTCAGCACTAATTAATTAGCATAATTGAGTTCATACCCTTGAACCACTAAGATGGAGTCCTAGAATGTGAAAATCCAATCATTATATCAAACGTTATTCAGGGTGGTCCGTATTTAATTCTTTTTTTTTTGGTTCACTGTACAATTAGGAAATGTAGCTTATGAAACAATAGTATATAACTGATGGATGCCACAGGTGACTTAAACTCAAAAAAGTGGTGACTAAATAAAAAGAAAAAATCCTTTAAAAGAGATTAAATTAAGCAAATTTTTCTTGCATATGATGTTACTTGCAGTCTGAAAATAATAGATATGGGTCAAACGTAACGGAGCAGTGACATTCACAGTGACTGCTCAAGTCACAGTGACAACCTGCTCCATCCAAAAAGTAGTCGCGGTGAAAGTATTACTACTACTGAAACTGTGAAAAATTTCACTGCTACTTCACTGTGATAAATTTCACTGCTACTGTCACCGCTCCAAAAATCACACTGAAAATGTTGTTTTTCACAGTTTGATTTCCTTGAACTGCCACCTTTTCATCGACGAAGGTTGACATTGTCGATAACAACTATCCCGACACTTAGAATAAAAAGGACTTCTAAGTAAAACGATTATTTGTTTTAATCGATTACATAAAATATTGATGATATCGATTAACTTTACTGAAAACTAATTATGTCAATTATTTATTAGAAATATTTATTCCAATAACTTATTCAAAACTTAAAAAAATTAAAACGATGAACTGAATTGATTGATAGAAAATATTGATTAATTTCATATCGATAGGGGCACGATGTATCGATCAAAATCACAGCTTTTGTTAAAAAAAAGTAAGTAAGTACAATTTGTCATGACGGATAAAAATGAATATCAAAAAGCATCAAGGAATATCAAGCAAGCCTGTATTAGTAAATGTTAGAATAAGTAATACAGTAATTGAATTTTAAAAGTGGCTAATAGTAATAGACGAAGGTGCTTTATGTAGTTATATACTGATAGTTTTCGTGCGTGTAAAACTATCTCCAACTCCACAACATAGAGGGAAAGGATGAGGGGTGAGGGATCGAGACAGAAAAATAGTTACTGCCTGTCTCTTATGATCTACTTTAATTGTATGTGTTTCGAATAATCTTGGCTTTGCCGATCACCGGTGACTTCCGTGGCGCTACGAGCAAAGTCAGTGCCAGTCACCGGTTACACCATGGCATTCAACGTGTTAAAAAATTTTGGTCTCAAAAACAATTAATTTATTTGAACTGAGATGTAAAACATCTTGTGAACTACAATGTACAGGAAACAAAAAATGGACCACTAAATGGAATAGCACAAAATGGACCAAAAAAATGGAGCAATAACTTTCGATCTAATGATCGGATCTTCACGTTTTAGGACTAAAATGCTCGTGAGAGTGACCTCAAATATGCTAATTAACACTAGAAAGACGGAAAATTAGTATATACCTATATTGCCTAAAAGCAGTCAAAATGACTGGTTTGTGAATGCGTAAATAAATTTGTTTAGAATTAATTTTTAGCATTTTTTGTAATATTTACAGTTATATAACAAGTTATTTGTAAATATTAACAATAAAAAAAATTATATGTCGTACAAAAAGTCACAAAATTCTAAGAAATTGTGTCATTATATGCATCATTGTTTTTCTAATTGAAATTAAAAGCAGTCAAAATGACTTCCTTAGGCAATCTAGTGTTAATTAATGCTGACGATTTTTTAATGTGACAAATATCACAGCTATTTTCACTGTGACAAATTTCACTGCTACTTCACTGTGATAAGTTTCACTGCTACTGTCACCGCTCCAAAAATCACAGTGAAAATGTTGTTTTTCACAGTTTGATTTCCTTGGACTGCCACATTTTCATCGACGAAGGTTGACATTGTCGATAACAAATATCCCGGCACTTAGAATAAAAAGGACTACAAAGTATAACGATTATTTTTTTTAATCGATTACATAAAATATTGATGATATCGATAAACTTTACTGAAAACTAATTATGTCGATCATTTATTAAAAATATTAAATCTAATAATTTATTCAAAATTTTAAAAAATCATAACGATTAATTGAATTGATTGATAGAAAATATTGATTAATTTTACATCGATAGGGGCACGATGTATCATTCAAAATCACAGTCACTGCTATTTGTCGATGTCACTTTTGAATCACAGTAGCAGAAGTAACAGTGACAGAGAAGTAGCATTTTTTCCCACTTCTAGTGTGATTTATATCAAGCACCCAGACTTTAAAAATTTCAAATATAAATATATATTTTTTTATTTTTATTTTTTACACTTAACAGGACTACTAAGTATAACGATTATTTGTTTCAATCGATTACATAAAATATTGATGATATCGATTAACTTTACTGAAAACTAATTATCAGACTTTAAAAGTTTCAAATATTAATATATATATTTATATTTTTTTTTATTGTATCTACCACCATTGGAAATGACTAGCAAATACTTCGTGATTATGCACAAAAGCGTACTCAAGAAGAAAAATTCTAATCCAGAAAATAAATATAGTACATATATTTTTTAATTTAAGGTGGTAGATACTTAATCACAGAAATATACATATACCCGTTGCGTTTTATCATTAGAAGATACATGTTAATTAGATAGTGATGAAGGACTGCTGTATGAGTTGATATATTTATAAATGCTACTTTTGTGAAATTAAAATAAATTTCTTTGTAGTCTTATGACTTTATTGCATTGTAGCATGGCCGGATTAACCTATAGGCACACTAGGCACGTGCCTAGGGCCTACGAAATTCAGGGGCCTACGAAAAACTTGGGAGAAAAAAATTTGCTGACAAAGATAATTTAGCTTTAAAAACAACAAGTGTATTTTGCACAAAATTATGAAGATACAAATAAAAATATAATATTTTTCGGTAATAAATTATTTTGCAGAATCTTATGATCTAATATATTACTTTTTTGCGATTTTTGGATTCAACGAAATCTTGTATTATGCTGTCGAATTCCAAACTACGCAAAATGTCGTATTCAATAGACATAAGTGCGAGCGATGCCAAACGATCTTGATTCATTGTTGAACGCAAATAATTGTTATCAATTTTATCCTGGAGAAAGATCTTTCTCCTTCTGCATTTGATCCAAGACTCGACAAATATATTCTTAATGCAATATGAACGTTAGGGGAAAGTATTCACTAGTTTATCTTTAACATAATTATCGATCGAACTAATCATAATGGTATTATCGATATCGGCAGTATGTCGGTATTGCAGATAAAGTTCGGTAAACAAATTTGTAAATTAAAATCCATATTAATAAAAATGTAAAAAAAAATATGCAAGATAATTTTAGCATATATTTTGAAAAGAGGGGAGGGGGGAAGGAGGGGAGGGCCCAAAAACGGGTATGCCTAGGGCCCACGAGAGGTATAATCCGGCTCTGCATTGTAGAGAATTGATGCTAGAAAATAAGTGACCTATTTATTAGAAATTTATAATATAAAATATGTTTAGATTCACGTGAAGCTAATAACTTATTTTAACATTAATCCTTAATAATTTTTTTAAATAAACAAGTACATCTATTTAAATACTGATTCAAATACAAGTTATAAAAAAGAACTATTTTTTTCAATAATTAATTTTTGCCGATATTCATCTATAAACTGAAATATTTATGTTCTTTATGAGTTAAATAGTCTTTATTTGTATTTGCTTTTATTTCTAAAGTAGTAAAAATTGCACTGTACATTAAACACACGATTTTATCTTTCACGGAAGTAAAATAATCCAACTACCACTTTTTATTAAATTTTCTGATCTCTTCATATAATTTTTCTCCTCTTACAATTTGACATGACGGATAAAAATTAATATCAAAAAGCATCAAGGAATATCTAGCAAGCTTGTATATAAATGTTAAAATAATTAATACAGTAATTGAATTTTAACAGTGGCTAATAGTAATAGGCGAAGGTACTTTTACATATACTATGTTAGTTATATACTGATAGTTTTCGTGCGTGTAAAACTATCTCCAACTCCAGAACATACAGGGAATTGCTGAGGGGTGAGGGATCGAGACAGAAAAATAGTTTCTGTCTGTCTCTTATGATGAACTCGAATTATGTGTTTCGAATAATCTTGGCTCTGCCGATCACCGGTGACTTCCGTGGCCACTACAAGCAAACGTGGGTGAAAGCCCTTATATAGCAAGACGGAAAAGAGAAAAACCTGGTACGTAAAACATTTCATTCCAGCATTTTTTTCGAAAAAAATGAAATATCTGTAACTATCAAGATTTCTTTTATAATTCTGGCATATATATAAAACTGCTTCTTTTCCAAGATAAAGTAGATATTGTTGAAAAATTTAAAAAAAGAATAAGTAAACTCCTCCCCAAAACTAGCTATAACTGGAAAGGTTTCACTACCAGCCTTTCCTCGTTTCCGTCTCGCTTTCACCCCTGCAAGCAAACTCAGTGCCAGTCACCGGTTACCCCATGGCATTCAACGTGTTTAAAAATTTTTTACACGAAAACAATTAATTTATTTAAACTGAGGTGTAAAATATCTTGTGAACTACAATGTACACTGAGCAGGAAATAAAAAATGGACCACTAAATGGAATAGCACAAAATGGACCACAAAAATGGAACAATAACTTTCAATCTAATGATCGGATCTTCACTTTTTAGGACTTGTGCGTAAGAGTGACCTCAAGTATGCTAATTAATTAATGCAGACGATATTTTAAGTTACGAAAAATCGATTTCTGAAAAAGTCTAATATTTAAAAATTGATTCCTCAGGAAGTATCCAATCAATTTCTCTCAAATTTTGTATTTTGTCATGTAAAATTATATATTTTGAAATAATATAAAAAAATGCATACCTTACATTTCAAAACATTTTTTACTATTATTATATAAAATAATAAAAAATAAATATTTTCTAAAATGTATTTTTTACCTGGAATTATCTTTAGATGAACGTATTTTATAATTGCGTGCAAAAATATTTCAATTCGCTTAAAAGTTTTCGAAATATGTTGATATACGCAAAAGGTAAAACTAACATTAAATGGTCAAACTTTAAGAGCGCTCTCCTGATTGAACTATAAGGACCATGTTTCCCAGATTGCGGATAAATCCGAATCCGTCAAGGAAAATTTACAGCCGCCTAGGCCTATAGGCCCATTCGCCGAATACAATGGAACAACAATTCTTAATTTGACAACAAGTATATAGAAATAAAATGTTAAAAATGTTACTGTAACAACGAAAGCAACACGCCTCGAAAACATTGAAATACATCAGAAAGAAGGTTTACGGACCCTTATAATTTAACATATCGTTCAAAAATTTAGCATAAAAATAAACTAAAACAATATTGGTCGTGTTTGGTGTTGTTACGTTCAGGCCAACAGACCCTAATAGTAACGTAATATCTAACATCTCGAACCCATTTTTACTTGCTAGATACTACACTCGAATAAAGGTATCAATAGGATCGAATTGAGAGCTAGAGCTAGTTGCTGGGTAAAATAAAATGGTTAAGAATTACACACAAGTTAAAAGTACACATTAGTACAAGCCTGTCCAAAAGGACATAAAATTTGTAAAAACCAGTAAAAATGAAAATTGTAAAAACATTAAAATTTTAAAACATTATGTTAAAAAAAAAAAAGAAATCGTCTGTACAAAGCCATTAACATGCATAAAATTTCAAGGTATAAAATTATTTGTGGATAAAAGATAGGATAAAGATGTAAAAAGACGAAATTGATAAAATAACAAGTATAGATAAAATATACCCTAAGATTAAAATCATTTAATTATATTTGTCCAAAAGGGACGTAAATGTTATAAAATTCATTTAAAATTTAAAAATGTTTGCAAATCGATATTTAAAAGCGTGTTTTGACGAATGCCCAAAAAAAGTGGTTTACAAAATCAAAGGTAAAAGCTAATTGTGTATAAAAATTAAATGAAAATCATTTAAAAGTTAAAAATTTACAGTTAAAATCAATATTAGACCAGTGTAAAACAACCAGCACAGCAACATTTAAAAAGTGTTGAGTAAAATGGAAAGCGATGTTTAAAGCATAAAAATGCAAATACACGGTCTAAAATTTAAAATATGATATGCTAAAAGTTTGAAATTTAAAATACTACGAGTAAAATTATTAAATAAAGTGGTCCAAGGAGTATTCAACTATATTTATTGGGGAGAGCAATTGGTTGTTAATTTGGGCCAGCATCTCCTCGAGAGTAATTTTAATGATCTCTTTAATAATGGATTTGCAAGTATTACTCGTGAAAATTTGTTGTTCATTTCTCCCGAGGAAGTGGTTTTGTCTGATTGTCCGGAATCTGTCGCAGTGAAAGAGTAGGTGCTCAATGGTTTGAATGTCTTCACAGTTATTACAGGTATCACTTTTATTAAAATACTTTTTTTTGGTTGACCCCGAACACTCCGTGCCCCGTCAAATATTGGTTCAGATAAAAATTTGCTTGTAATCATTTAACTGACGGGGTCTTAATAAATTTAAATGTCTGACGGCCCTTATTACTGCTCTCCCATTGATTCTTCCATATTGAAGTTAAGAGATTTCTAATGTTTGTTTTAACCTGTTTGGGAGTCCTCAGTGCCTGGAGATCTATTGTGCTAGAACAAATGGCGTTTTTGGCTGCCTCCTCATTGCCCTGGATCCCCACATGTGCTTTGACCCAGTTCAATTTAATGTTGTTGTGCCATAGTTGTTTTGTTTCTTCAATAATTTTTGAACTGGGTTCAGAGTCAGCCAGGGCCTGTAAGGAGGACATGGAATCAGTATAGATTGTTACATATTCGATACGTTGCTGGTTGATAAATGCTAGAGCTGTTTTAATTGCATTGAGTTCTGCTAAAAAGATATTTGTGTTGTCTGTGACTCTGGTGGAGAACTTATGTATTGTGATACCATTCTGCTTAATAATCATTGCAAAGGCTGTCTTATAGTGATTAGGTTGTTCTGTCTCCATTCTAGAGCCATCCGTATAGATCTCCGTGCCCTGATCTTTTGGGCAATCATATCCCCAAGGCAAGGATCGATATTTTGAAGGGTGTTCCGGGTTGGTTTATCGAAGTTCATTGTATGGTCAAAGTTAGTTGGGAAGGCGTAATTTATAGCCTCCAATCAAAGCCTCATTTGACTCTTTTAATGTAAATGTCTTCAATTATCTTAAGTTGAATAGGAACGACTCCCGCCAGTATCTGGATAGCCTCCGTGCTAACAGTAGAATAAGCTTTAGTAATAGTCAGAAGAGAGATTCTTTGAAGGCTTTTTAGTTTTTCGTTTATTTTGGTGTTGTTCCTATACCAGACACTGGCGGCATGCATTATTATCCTTTCACTTGCCTGGAGATAGATTCGTTTAAGTAGTTGCGGTCTGAGGCCCCATTTCACCCTGGCAACCCTTTTAATAGCCTGATTAGAGTTAGTGAGTTTATCTTTTAATTCATTTAAATGTGGTATCCATGTCAGACCTGGGTCGAGTAAGACGCCTAAATACTTCATCGTTTTTACATTTTTAATATTACAAGTATCTGTAGGTCTAAATTTTATGCATGGTAGCCTTCCAATTTTTTATTGTTCTTAGGAAAGGTTATTAGTTGGGTTTTATCACTGCTGAAGTTAAGTTTGTTCTTCTCGGCCCAGTCTGACATGCAGGAAAAAATATGGGTTACCAGTTGGTCAAAATGATATAAGATTGGACCACTTATTAAAAGAAGTACATCATTTGCAAAATCAATTAAAGAAACATCATTGCAATTAAAATCTTTAAATTTCGTAAAATCCATAGTAGAAATACAATTAAAAATATCATCAATTAAAACCAGCCAAAGTATAGGTCCCAGGGAAGAGATATATTTTATAATTGAGGGCAAAAATGTTTCAATTCGCTTAAAAAGTTTTCGAAATATGTTGATATACGCAAAAGGTAAAGCTAACATTAAGTGGTCAAACTTTTGGACCGCTCTCCTGATCAAACTATAAGGAGTTTCCCAGTTCGCGGATAAATCCAAATCCGTCAACAAAAAAAAAATGTGTGTTTACTCAGAGAAAGTACGTTTTAGTGCCCTATTTCGTAATTAAAATATCGTCAGCACTAATTAATTAGCATAATTGAGCTCATACCCTTGAACCACTAAGATGGAGTCCTAGAATGTGAAAATCCCATCATTATATCAAACGTTATTCAGGGTGGTCCGTATTTAATTCTTTGTCTTTTTTGGTTCACTGTACAATTAGGAAATGTAGTTTCTGAAATAACAGTATCTAACTGAAGGATGCCACAGGTGACTAAAACTCAAAAAAGTGGTGACTAAATAAAAAGAAAAAATCCTTTAAAAGAGATTAAATTAAGCACATTTTTCTTGCATATATTACTTGCAGTCTGAAAATAATAGACATGGGTCAAACGTAACGGAGCAGTGACATGTCACAGTGACTGCTCCAGTCACTGTGACAACCTGCTCCAATCAAAAAGTTGTCACGGTGAAAGTATTACTACTACTGAAACTGTGAATAATTTCACTGCTACTTTTACCGAGACGAATTTCACTGCTACTGTCAATGTGACAAATATCACAGCTATTTTCACTGTGACAAATTTCACTGCTACTTCACTGTGATAAATTTCACTGCTACTGTCACCGCTCCAAAACTCACAGTGAAAATGTTGTTTTTAACAGTTTGATTTCCTTGGACAGTCACATTTTCATCGATGAAGGTTGACATTGTCGATAACAAATATCCCGACACTTCGAATAAAATGGACTACTAAGTATAACAATTATTTGTTTTAATCGATTACATAAAATATTGATGATATCGATTAACTTTACTGAAAACTAATCATGTCGATTATTTATTAAAAATATTTATTCTAATAATTTATTCAAAATTTTAAAAAATTATAGCGATTAATTGATTGATTGATAGAAAATATTGATTAATTTT
Organism: Parasteatoda tepidariorum; assembly: GCF_043381705.1. Lineage (NCBI taxonomy): Eukaryota > Metazoa > Arthropoda > Arachnida > Araneae > Theridiidae > Parasteatoda > Parasteatoda tepidariorum. The sequence continues at coordinate 20,127,614 of NC_092215.1, forward strand.
ATATCGATAGGGGCACGATGTATCGTTCAAAACTGCTATTTGTCAATGTCACTCTTGAATCACAGTAGCAGAAGTAACAGTGAAAGAGAAGTAGCAGTTTTTCCCACTTCTAGCATGATGTATATCAAGCAACCAGACTTTAAAAGTTTCAAATATGAATATATATACACTGGTTATCATAAATTAAGGAAAAATCACAAAAATAGCGATAACTCTTTCAAAAGTAAGCCAAACCGTGCAAAATTTGCATATGTTGTCCACTAAGAGTAGCTGAGTAAAATTGCAATATGCAAATTAGTGGCGCTGCACTCGGCTTACGTCATCTGCCTGGAGCATAAAAGTCCAAGTTTGAGAGAAAGCACACAAATTTTACTGTGATTGCGACATTGAAAATCTGAGATAGCCAATTCGTAATAATGACCTCTAGGCATCATTTGCCTGAAGAACTACGATGGAGAGCCATCGGGAGACTAGAGGCAGGGCAGAGTCAATCAGAAGTGGCCAGATGGCTAAATGTGAGTCCATCTGTGGTTCATAGACTTTGGAGGCAATTTCAAACCACAGATTCGGCATCTAGGAGGTTCAGTCAAGGACGGCCAACTGTTACGACCAGTGCCGATGACCGATATTTGACATTAAGTGCACGCAGGAATAGAACCGCTACTCCGACACATCTTAGATCCTCTCTTGCTGCAGCCACCGGAAGGTTGGTGTCAACGTCAACTGTGCGCAGAAGGCTCCACGAAGGTGGTCTGTATGCGAGACGACCAGCCATTTGCGTGCCGCTCACATCACGCCATAGGAGAGACCGTTTGCAGTGGGCCCGACAACATGTCCACTGGACGTCAGATCAATGGAGGCCTGTTCTCTTTACGGATGAGTCCAGGTTTAGTCTAGAAAGTGACAGTAGACGTTATTTGATATGGAGAGAACCTGGGACCCGTTATCATCCATCAAACATCCGTGAAAGAGATGCATACGGAAGAGGCAGTGTCTGTGTTTGGGGAGGCATATCCTTAGGAGGGCGCACATACCTCCATGTCTTTCCAAGGGGAACCGTGAATGCTCAGGTTTATCGAGACAACATCCTTGATGCTTATGTGCGCCCATATGCCGGGGCAATTGGTGATTGCTTCCTGTTACAGGACGATAATGCAAGACCACACAGAGCTCGCATTGTTGATGATTATCTTCAACAGGAAACAATTACTCGCATGGAGTGGCCAGCTCGATCCCCGGACTTGAATCCTATCGAGCACGTTTGGGATGCTCTAGGGAGGCGTGTATCTGCCATCAATCCGCCCCCTCAGACCCTTGCCACGCTTGCAACTGCTTTACAAGAGCAATGGCTCTCACTTCCTATTGAACTGATAGACCGCATAATTGAAAGCATCACACATCGCTGTTTGTGCTGTATTGCTTCTAGAGGCAATCATATTCCATATTAAAGGTACTTTTTCTATTGCAAACCGATACTTCCAATTTGTTTATTTTATACATGTGCTAATTTCTATACTACTATTAATGTCTGATAATTTCTTTTTATGTTGTTTAATACCTTACTATGTGTTGTATATTGTGGGTAAGTTTCATAAAATTCCATGTGTAATTTCTTGAGTTATCGCGATTTTTGTGAATTTTCCTTAATTTATGATAACCAGTGTATATATATATATTTTATTGTATCTACCACCATTGGAAATGATTAGCAAATACTTCGAGAATGTGCAATAAATCCTATTCTAGGAGAAAAATACTAATCCAGAAAATATATAAAGTATATATATTTTTTAATTTAAGGTGGTAGATACTTAATCACAGAAATATACATATACCCATTGCGTTTTACCATTAGAAGATACGTGTTAATTAGATAATGATAAAGAACTGCTGTAATGGTTGATATATTTATAAATGTTACTTTTGTGAAATTAAAATATTTTTTTTTATAGTTTTATGACTTTATTGCATCGTAGAGAATTGACGCAAGAAAATATTAAGTGACCTATTAATTAAAAATTTATCATATAAAATATGTTTAGATTCACGTATAGCTAATAACTTATAGTAACATTAATCTTCAATATTTTTTTTAAATAATCAAGTACATCTATTTAGATACTGATTCAAATAGAAGTAATAAAAAAGAACTATTTTTCAAGAAAATTTTTTTGCCGATATTCATCTATAAACTGAAATATTTATGTCCTTTGTGAGTTAAATAGTATTTTTTTGTATTCGCTTTCTTTCCAAAGTAGTAAAGTCCCGCAGTGGACTGATCGTTAAGACACGGTTCCCAGCAGACCACCGAAGTCAAGCATCACTGGCAGCGGTCAGTGTGCGGGTGGGTGATCACCTGGATCAGTCTGCGTAGGGACCGAGGGTGTGCGGTATCGGTCCTCGTTAAACTGTACTACCGTAGAGTGCTCGACTTCGCGTGCAGGTCGTCGGGCTACTGAAGCGGGGGTGCCATCCCCTCTGCAGAGGATCAAAATTGTGATGGCATGTCTTCGGATCATCCTCAGGGGTGTTTCCCAGACCGACGCCCATAGCCCATTGTGCAGCTCTAGTGCGACGTAAATGAACAACAACAACCAAAGTAGTAAAAATTGCACTGTACATTTAACACACGATATTATCTTTCACAGAAGTAAAATAATTTAACATTAAATTGTCTGTTCTGTTGATATAATTTTTCTCTTACAATTTGACATGAAGGACAAAAATGAATATCAAATAGCATGTATCAATATCAAGAAAGCGTGTATTAGTGTATGTTAGAATAAGTAATACAGTAATTGAATTTTAACAGTAGCTAATAGAAATTGGCGACGGTATTTGTACATATCTGTAGTTATATACTGATAGTTTTCGTACGTGTGAAACTATTTCCAGCTCCACAACATACAGGGAAAGGCTGAGGGATCGAGAAAGAAAAATAGATACTGTCTGTCTCTCAGAACAGCCACAGACATGGTGGTTGGCGATAAGTAGGATGGAGCCATTTCCAAAAATAAGAACAAAACAGAGAAATTTCTAATCTTGGGCGTTTGGAAACCGGAAAGTGATCTAGAATAGCAATATAATTTTCAGAGTTTGAAAGATTGCTAGATCTGAAGCATTGCGAAATTCTATTACGTGTTATTCTTGATCTCCTTTCATCCGTGAAGGTTGACATTGTCGATAACTACCATCCCGACACTTCGAATAAAATGGACTACTAAGTAGAACAATTACTTGTTTTAATCGATTACATAAAATATTGATGATATCGATTTACATTATTGAAAACTAATTATTTTGATTATTTATTAAAAATAGTTAATTTATTTATTTATACAAAATTTAATAACTCATAACGATTAATTTTATATGTATGTAATCGCAGTCACTGCTATTTGTCACTGTTACTCTTGAATCACAGTAGCAGAAGTGACAGTGACAAAAAAGTAGCAGTTTTTCCCACCTCTGGAAAATAATACAAAATAAAAAATATATATTTATTTTCAAATATCAATAATTTACAACGTAAATCAATGTGGTAGTTACGATTAATAGTAAAAAATGTTCATCCCGTGACGCGAGTTTCCCACCCCTGGTATAGAGGCTTTCTGATGTAGGAGATGATGAAAATATGATCAGTGGCAGATGGATCATGGATTACAGTCCCCTTGCCATCAGGTTAAACGTAGATAATGTATAAGAAATAATTAAAAAAATTACTTCAAATTCCCCTTGTCTGCAAATATGCATGTAATTAATTTTATTTAAAATTACTCTAAACTAGAGTTGATCACATTAAATAACACAATTTGTCTGAAATAATGCTTTTTACCTCTTGTAAAACTGGAACAAAATTTATAATATAGTTAACTGGGCAAAAAAGATGTTTTAAACAAAATAACTTGTACCTTCACTCATAAAAATTAGACAAGAAATTTGCTGTGTACTTTAAAAAAATTTAATTTTTATCAAGCATCAACATCTTAATGTTCTATAGTGAATTAAATCTATGTGATGCAATACTTATAAATATGTTTTATATTCAACAATTGTTCATACATAATAATACATGAAAATGATATAATTCTAATTTTTTTCTAAATATTCAGGAAATATGCTTTTCTATTATTATTATTTGTCATGCTATTATTAGCCATAATAATAATTAGCTATTATTTGTCATGTCCTTTGAAAACTTAAAATTTGTTTAAACCATTGTGTCATGTTTCTTTATGCAAAATCAATTAGCATACTTACCAAAATTTTGTTTTTGATAAAATCAATAAATAAATATGAGCAGTAACATTGATTATTTTTTGTTTGTTTGTTTCCTTTTTCCATAACAATTAAAGACTTGTTTTATTATTCTTTAAAAATGCATTTTTCACTTTAAATACTAAACATAATGTAATAACTGTTTTGGATAACATTTATCTTTTAATACTGTTACAGAATATATTTTTGTTATGTGGTCCAAGAGTGACCCCATGAGGTAGATCAAGATACATCAGCCACAGAATAATATGTTGTCTAACTGTTTGAGTTTTTTTTAAAAGAATATTATAAAAAAGTTCTGCAAAATAATTTTCAAGAAATCTTAAATAGTGAGAAGTATGCAATTTGTATTGCTGAGAAAACTTAAACTACATTTATTTTTAAACGAGACAAAGATGAAAAATGGATCAACTATCCAAACCATGTTTTCCCATACATATATAAAAAAAATTTCAAGGTCATTATGAACATCCTATATCTAAATCAATTGAAACATATAACATTAAATTATTTAAAATATTTTATTTTATACAATCTGATATATAAAAATGATAGCAAATGAAGGTAAAACAAATGATTTAATCATCAACTTCATCAGAAAAAGTATTTTCAAATTTTAACAAAGATTCTTTGCCTAGTAACTTGTCTTCAACTCCAGTAACATTAATGGCCATTAATGGATACATGGCAGTCTTTAAGCTGCGATACAAATTCGGAAACTGCACTTCTTGAGTTGCTAAAAGTTGTTTCACTCGATGACGCTCCTAAAGTTATATAAAATTACAGGAAAAAATTACAAAAATTTTAATATTATAATTACTTAAATATACAAATTATTTAGTTATTAATTTATTATAATTCCTATTTGAATTCTATATATTATTTATTATTCAATTTTAAAAATAATTTGATATAAATTATTATTATTAAGAACTAGCATATATTAAGTTTAAAATAACTAATAAATTAATATTCATTATATTACAGGGTGCGTAGCCAAATCTTTCAACAAAAAATAAGCACCTTTTAAGCACTTGAAAAACATTTTTAAGCACTATATACATTAAAATAATGCAAAATAAGGTTTAAAGACTTTAAATGATCATGAGAAAATAACTAGCTTCTGACAAAGAACTTGTTTCTTGATTATATTAGTCATTATAAAATGATGAAGAGATTTTTTGGTTCGATATCAGAGGGTGGAAAATGAAGTCTGAAATTGAGAGTATCTTGCAAAATGCAGCAGAATTGCATATAAGAAGGCAATAATCTCACCGAATCCAGCTCAGCAGACGCACATACGGACTCGCAAGTATTTCATCAAAGGTGTAAAATGATTGGCGCTTTCATACGCTATGGTCCGATGGTACGCCAAAGTGAATTATGAAAACGTTGAAAAGAACAATATGAAAAGCACGCTCTTGCATAATAAGTGGGGAAAATCGACACGGTAACAAGAAAAAAATCATTTTTGAAAAGGAAAAATTAAGCACTTCTTAAAAACACCCAATGAAAAAAGCACCTTTAAGAGCATTTAAATAATGAAAATAAGCACCTTTAAGCACTTTTTAAAAACATTACGCACCATGTATTATTATCATGCGCATAGTACAGAGCAGGATCCCTAATGAATTTTGATGAGAAATTTCCCCTCTCCTAGTTTAAAACTTAAAAAAATTTTAAAATATAAAAACAAAAACATTTGATCTTCATATTTGTTTGATTTTTTTAAATAATTTTGTTGTAAAATGATGTCATACACTTTTAATTTGGGTATTCATTTTTAGTAAATGGCAGTAGAATGCGAAATTATTTTAAAAATTAATTTTGCAAAAACTTGCATCACAAACCTATATTTTTCATGACCTAGATATTTTCTAAGATTGCATAGCAAAATGTTTAAAGAACGCTAAGTATTATTCAAAAAGAAAATAGTTTGAATTCCAATAGGATGATTTAAATGGTTGTTAGAAAATTCCATAATTTAGAAATTTTATTCAACTAAATCTCTTGATTTGGGAAAACTCTGGGAAGCTGATATAAATTGTTTATTAGAAACTAATCTGGAAAAAATTCAAACATCACTTTTTGTAGGTAACTTGAAAGTTGTGCATTTGAAGAATTTTTGACAGTTGTCAACCACACAGAAATATTTTTAAATAATAAACTATTTTGTTCAAATAAAATGATTATAAAATGTTAATCGAATTTAATAAACCAATAGAATGTTAAGCAATAGAATAAACTTTCAACAATAGACCTCTCTCATTAGACATCCAAAGGTATAAAATAGTATATTTTTTAGAGTACAAGAAAACTTAATGTAAACTGTAACAGCTGTAAAGTATGATATTTATAGAATGATTCTTTTTATCAGTTACTCTTTAAACAGCAAAATCCTTTTGAAATAAATTTAGTCTATTTATCATTTGGGGGCAGGATACTTTATTTATGGTGCACTAAAGCTGCATAATGGGCTTTTTGCAATGGTCTGGGAAACATATCTGAGGATGATCAATAAGCACATCATCATAATTTTGTTCTTCCGGAGATTTGGTGGTATGCAATTAACTATTTCTAATTCGATTAAAAATTTGAAACTAAGTAAATATGAAGATAATTATTTGTTTCTAAAAACATATTACAGCTAATAATATAACTTATAAGAAATTTATAACAGATAATTCAAGAATTTGTTCTTTATACATACATATGTATATAAAGTAAAATTTGTGTTTTTATTATAATAGAAAAAATAAAAACAAAAGGTACAAAACAAAGTTTAATTAAAAAAAATTCTGAGACAGCAAATTAAATATTAACTGAATTGTAATTTAAATGTAGGAATTTTTTTATAAAAGGAATTTTTTTATGAAAGGAATATTATTTAGTAATGTTCTAAATTTTAATAACATAAAACAATTTGAAATATTCTAACACTGTTTCAACATTGTTAGCTTATACTTACTTTTGGAGCTTCAAAGCAGGCTGGACAATTTTCTGGTATCACAGGCAATTTTTTCTGCAAGTTAAAAAGGAAATAAAAGAATTAAGAAATTGGGTCAATGCATTTATTTCAGGGTTAGAAAAAAATAGGATGAAACAAACAAAAAAAAAGCATGTTTTTCCAGAATAAACCTGATTTTTCTGTCTATTGCAAACAAAAGGCGAAAAAATATTTTAAGACCAAAATTAAATATAAACCATTAAAAAGAATTCCATGCAAACGTTTTATAATTAAAAAATAGTCACAATTTTTCCATAATTATTCTAACATGATTAAAAAGAATAATTACTGAAGATTTTCGATATGTTTAATACACTACAAGTCTAATTAATATACAGATTAAAAGTTAATATCTAAATGATATTTTTGCAATGCATTTAAAGTAGTGAATTTCTTGCTTAATAGTAAAAATGAAATTATCACACTTAAGTATTATTTACATTTATGTCATAAATTAGCCCTGTATAATAGCGTCAGTATCAATTAATTTTCATAAAATAATTTATTCTTGCTTTTTTTTATCTTTTGAATCAATTCAAAATATTTTTTTTATTCAAAAATAAAAGGAACATGCTGCATGAACTACATAAAAAATAGTAAAACTATATTTAGTACTTGAAAACGGGGCTCAAAAAACCACCCGTCCGCCCGTCCTTGGCGGTCAAAAATTCCCTGCGGACAACGAATTTCTCGAATCTGACGTCTGTGCGGACGGCCATTTTCCCGTTAATGTTGGTGATACATTTTCAATTTTTGTTATCTCTCAAGAGTCTAGCGCCTCACTCCTAAAATGACCCTCTAATCTAGAAATATATCAACATACTGAGCATGTTGAAATTGATGTTTTCTTTGTCTCTCGTACTGCAGCGGTTGAAAGGGACTTTTCAGCAATGAATTTACAAAAAAAAAAAACATTACCTACTGATCTTAAACAAGAAGCGTTAAACGCAATTATGAACATCTACCTAAATGGAAAACCCTTTTCAGAGCTTTGTGCAGTAACCTCTGTAAATCATTAGCTTGATTGTGGAACTGGCAAACGTCATATTTGATTCATTTAAAAAACGCAGTACCCTTGGATAAATTGACATTCCAGATAACTTGACATTTGCCATTTAAATTATTTCATAAAAGAAATAAATTATTTTATAAAAGAAATACTGGGTTCCTATTAGTAACCTAGTATTCCTTTTATTACTGTATAATGCAATCCTAGTATTTGTAATCCTAGTAACTACTAATTCATTGCGCAATTTATATAAATGCTTGTAATAAATAAGAGAAAATTATATTTTTATTTATTTAAAAGGGACGGGTCAGTTTCAAAGGAGGACGGGTACATTGTTGGACTAGCCGTCCTCGGGGACGGGTAAAAGTTTTGAGTTTTTTCGAGCCCTGCTTGAAAATATTGTTTAGTTTTTGATTTTAAAATAAATATAGAATAAAATCCTTTTTTTTTAGTCATTTATTTTAGCAGAATAAAGCATTAAGTATAACATTAGACTTATTGTCAAAAGTTCTTCAACATTCAATAAAATGCTCATAAAAATAAAATAAAATACTAATAACATATTTTTTTATTTTGAAATGAATTTTTAAATTTTACTATAATGATAAAAACATACTGTATATATACAAAAGAAATATGTTTACATTCATAACAGAAAAAATTAAAATAAACTAACAAAACTCAAAAACTTTATTTATAAACTAACGAACTTAACTTACAAAATAAAAAAAACAAACAAAATTAAAAAATAAATAAATAAATTATTCAGATAAATGCTTTTAAGTCTTACGTGCATAATGTTAGAAAAAATTCTAATTGCATTAATTATTTTATTCAAGTAATTTTACAAACTACCAGAACATGATGTTGGTCACAGTATATTTTATTTTAAGCATTTTTTTTAAAGATGTTATGACTTATTTGCATGCATTAGTTTATTTTACATAGATATTTTTACAGTCAGTTATATGCTGTTATGCTTTACAGTTTTATATGCTGGGCTGCCAACTGCTACAATTTTAGCAAATATTTTATAGAGTGATAGACAATATAAACAAAGCTTTCAGAATTTTATTGATTTTGCCAACATAGTAAAAAGTTACCAAGAGAAAAAAGGAAACAAATAAGTTTTTTTAATGCAGTCAAACCCCGCTATAGTGAACCTTCAAGGGACCGAAATTTTGGTTCACTATATCCGTTACGCAGGCAATTTAACTAATGGTTCCCAAACTCCTCCTTTTTATTACACGTTATTTAAATAAATGACTGAAAAATATTATTTAGTAGCGAAAAATGTGTTATTTTTCTTTACCCTTCGTCTTGCTTACTAAAAAAAAAAAAAAAAAAAAAAAAAATTAGTAATCTTTAGTTGATGAGCAATCCTGACAGGAAATGCATATTGATCCCACTGACACCTTACAGGTGCATTATCTGCCAGGAGGGTTGGAAATATCTGCTTGGTTTGTTTAGGGATGGGAAAGTGAGATAAAAGAAGCTTATCACTAAATTCCCCTCTATAGATTGTTTCAAAAATCGGTACATGTATTTATTTTAAAGTAAAAATTTCAAAATTATTACAAAAAAAATGAGGAAAAAAATCAATTGAAGACAGAAAAAAGTTCATTATATCCAACTTCCTCACTTTTTTGGTTCACTATATCCACAAAAAATAACATTATACGTGTATAGCAAGGCAAGGGACCTAACATTTTGTTCACAATATCCGGGAGTTCACTATAAACTGTATTCACTATAGCGGGGTTTGACTGTATAAACTTTTGAATCCTTTACAAGTAGTGATGTAAAACATAAATTTAGCTACCAGTAGAAGAAATTTTCTAGAGGTAGTTCTTATATTTACAATGATATGCAGGGCTGTCTACCACTAGGTCTTTTGCAAAATATTTTATAGAGCAGTAGACAATAAAAAAAAGCTTTCAGAATTTGGTTGATTTTGCCATAATTCTGAAAAGTTCACCAAGAAAAAATGCAAACGAAGTAGCTTTTTATATGAACTTTCAAAATCTTTACATGCAGTAGTGTAGAAAATAACTTTTAATAAAATTTACAAAACAAAGAATAATACATTAAATTATAAACTAAGCTACCACTTAAATATACTTTTTAAATAACTATAGAAAGTCAACAACCCTGAATATGTAAACCTTGAAAAATGACATATTTGTGTTTGCTTTCGATAAATGCAATTTAATAAAATTGCTAATAACTTAAAATAAAAAGCTTTCAGAAAATTAAATAAACAGAAAAGCTTCTTTTTATACCAAGAAAAAAAAAACAAGTCTGGTTTAAAAAAAAAAGATTACTATGAACAACAGTTTAAACCAATCGGATAAACCAGTCAACTATTTTATTTTTTAAAAAGGAAATAAAACGAAAAAGAAAAATTTTAACGAAACATTGTACGTGAATTCAGGTTTCATGACATGAAAAATTATTTAATAATAATTTGAAACATTTTTTTAAAGAAAATATCATTGATCAACTAGGGATTTAGCTTCTTAAAAGAATTTTGATTTATTAAGTTATAAATGGGTTTTTGTTTTCTCTTTCTTTTAAATATATATATATATATATATATTATAATTTAATATTTAAGAGTAAATGAATGAATGTCTTTTTTCTTATTAAAGAAAAATAAAGATTTTACTTAAACATGGAAATGTTTTTTAATGCAATAATTATTTTTGGGAATAAAATAAGAAATACATTAATTTTTTCACCAATGCAAGGCAGGATAGACGAAAATATTTGCTATGAAATTTAAGGAAGCACAAGCCATCCCTTTCTCACCATAGACAATAACATTCATTTATTAAATGCATAAAAATAGAATAGAATATGTTTTAGAGCTTGCTCGCATCAGAAAACCAATATTGAAATAAAAATTACCGTAATTTATGGAAGAAACGCCGCACCTATCGTAATGAGACTTAAAAGAAAAAAAATCATGGTAAACGCCGCACATGTTGTAGACGCCGCACCCATAATAACGATTTAGCGGCAAAAGTGAATATGTAACATTAATTCCTTATAAATACTACTAATGTTTTAAATTAAAATATAAATTAAAATTTATAAATGTATAATTATAATAAAATTAATAATGTAATCTGCTATTGTATATTTTGGACAAACTGCTCAGAACAACATGTTACAATCGGCTGTTGGTGCCATCGTTAGGAAAAAATTTAAATAACTATATTTATATTACTTTAATATAAATGATTTTTTTTACATTACAGTATAGGACCCAAAATTCGACACTCACGGGACCGATGAAATTCCGTATTTCGGAATTTGCAGAATTTTGGATCTCATCCGGAAATTCCAATATGGCGCCCGTATATTACGATAATTCAATTACGCTGTTAATTTCAGAAGAACCAATTTAGCTAAGTTTCAATTGTAGATTTTGATGGGGTGAATTTAAAACTGTCCCATCTTTATAAATTTCATTAATTAAAATGTTTCAGTTGAATAATCTATATGATATAATCAAGAAGAAATAATCCGAAGGATAAATAATTCAAGATGAAATAATCCGAAAAAGAAATAATCGTTTCTTCTTCAGAGCGAGATCATTGTTCTCGTTGTTTCTTTTACATAACATTTTGTTTTAACAAAAGATGCTCACCTCGGAAAAAAAAAAGCTAACAAGGAACTACAAAAAAAGTAACAATTAATGGAAAGAACCTAACAATGAATAACTACAAAAAAGAAGCAAACAACTAATAACGATAAAAAAAACCAAGTTAACAAGTGTAGCAAAAAAAGTAACAGTTAATAAGCAATAAAAGGATAAATAAATCGAATTTAAAAAAAAAGCAGCAAAAAGGGATAGAATTCATTTTGTACACCAAGTGAGAAAGAAGTTTCAATGTCAAAAGGGTGCGGCTAATTTATAGTCAAACAGAAGAGGGAAATGTGGGGGGACAAACCAATAAAGCACTTGCAGAGCTGTCAAGATTGATTCATCAGTTTTTCCCAACTTGCATTTCTTTATTTTGTTCATTGGAAATGCAGATGTTTTTACTTTTCAATTTCAGTTTATTTTAAACTGCTTTAGGAACAGATGTTTTGTTTGACACAGATTTATTATTTTTTCTCTTCATGTTTTTATTTTTAAAAGATAAAATATAGTTACTTCCTTCAAGAGAAAAAAATTCCAAATAAAAAGAAATATTATTTATTTTTTTTCCCTCTTATCATTAAAATTTCTTTAAAAAAAAAAAAAAAAAAAAATTTGGTCGGATTAAGTGCCGAATTTCGGATTCCATACTGTACTACATATTTATATTTTATAAATATTTTTTTAAATTTAATTTATTTATTTTTTGGAAATATACCTCTTTTTATTTAAATAAGAAGATATCAGTTTATAAGTCGCGTCCATAACAACGATGTATAAATATTAACAAATACTAAAAAGAAAACTTTCCGCAATTTAATTTCTCCATAAAGCACGTTGTAACAAAGTGAGAAAAAATGTGAAAGAGCTATCAACCACGCGGTTTGGTGGGAACTAGATCGAGATCAACCCACTTTCTTTAAGGGGTATTTGGTTATCAATAGTGGCGCCATCTTTTGCCATAATTCGCAACGATTTTGATTAAAAAAAATTTTTTTTTGAAAAATTTAAAATTTTTTTTTAAAATATCGTAAACGCCGCAATTAAAATTTTAAAACTCGTAAGCGCCGCGACCTTTCTTCCATAAATTACGGTATATGGAATTACAATTATATTTAAACAAAATGTAAGTTTAGTTTTAAAACAAGATAATTAAACTAACCGTGCCGGTTAAAAGTTTTTGCTGAAAACATAAAATCTTTAAGCAAAAACTATATCCTAAACATTATAAAAACTAAACTATGAAAAAATTAACAATATTAATTAGTTCAAATATATGAACAAAGTCCTACACATTTATACCAATATATTATATTCTTACTTATAGGTTTCATTATATAAATGTAATATATACCTGTTCTGCAAATCTTCGAAGATCCTTTTCTCGGACAAAAACAAGTGGTCTAATAATTCTTAAAGATGAGGATCTACAAGATATATGAAAAAAGTATTAAAAACACAATTAGTGTAGAATGCTAAATAAATAAGAAAAATAATTAATCTTTTGTTTACAACAGACATGATTAACAACTTTCGGAGCCTTTTAATAATAAATGGGTAATAATACTTGGTCTCCATTTTAATCTTAATAGCAAATTTTTTTTTACAGATTTAGTGTAATTTTTTATGGAAATGAAGCAAATTTAGAATTCATACACATGATTTTTTTAAAAATTAAAATCCAATATTAAAAAAAAAAGCATATGCAGAAACACATTTAGTTTTTGCGAGCAGAATATGCCAGATAAATATGATTAGCACAGATGCTAACTGCTTTTTCTGAAGGAAAAAAAACTGAGTTTTAAGTATACACATACCCTCTAACATTTGATGTTTGTGCAAATTTTTTTTTCCAGTGATGATAAATTAAAGAAGAGAAATTTTTAACAAACAAAATTTTTATCAGAATTATCAGTCTTTATGATCTCTTTTTAACGTATTTGTATGAAGTGCTGGAAAAAACTCTCTTTGCTTATCTTAACTAACCGTTGGAATCTATAGAAAGTGAAACTATAAAAATTCTGTCATAGCTGGAGGGTTTATAGAAAGTATTAGGTTTTGAGTGTCATATATATATTATTTATGGAGCAGTTAGTAGATTTTGCATTTAAGTTATTCATATCACATTGGTTTATTTTAAAATAATAGTCACTAACCCTTTCAAAACAATTTTATTACAGCTTTTAAAGCATAAAATTTTATTCTTTATTTACTAATAAAATTTTAAATCAAAATGTTGAACAATAAGAGCCTTTAGTTAGTAGGTTCATAGTCTATAAAGTCAAATCAGAGTGGTGTGTTCCAACCACAACAAAAAGTCGAAGTTAGTACCTTCTTTAAACAGAAAATCATTTATTATTTTATAAAATTACCAATTTGAGAAAGAATAGATGAATAATTTCAATGAGAAATGTTAAAGTCATGTCAGCTTTGCTGTACATAGAGAGTCCTAATTTTCAAAATGTATTCTTCTAGAATTTCCTATCATTGCTAATGTTAAAAAGCTTACTTTAAATTCAAAATAATTTTTCTGTTAATCAGTTAATGTTCAGAAAAACCAAACAATTTTCAACATCTTAAAGTAAAATTTCTTAAGTAGACAGATGAAGTAAGATGCATTTATTATAGGAAAGGTGATAAAGGGGTTCTGGGTAACAAATTAATAAGAGGGACAATGGGGATAAATATTAGATGAAGTTTTACATTCATTTTAGCATTTATCAGCATATTTCTTACTGAATCATTGCAAAACAGTAGCAATTTTTTGTTTTACACATCATAAAAGCTTATGTTTAAACATCGAATAATAAGATAAAACTTTCATCCAATACTACATAATACACTATATCAAATAGCAGAATATGGAATAGCTGGACCTTGAATATTGAAAATTTTGAAACAGCAAACTAAAGAAAGAAACAAATGACCAAATATGTTTCATTCATTTTAAAATACAAAAAGAACAAGGCAAGTGCTCGGTCATTGACATCTACATAATGACATTACTAATGAAATTAAATATTTCAACTGTAATATTTATTCCTTATTAATTACATTGATTTAGCAAAGTTTCATTTTATGTCTTTTAATGTTAGTTGTTTAACAATGCATTCTTTTTTATCATTAATAATTTATGTTTCCTTTTGAGTTTTACTGAAGAATGCTTCTTTGCATAGCATACTGTTGTGTAACTACACTGTTCAATATGGTTTATGAAAAAAAGCAAGATTGACATTGTATTTCTATGAAAAAAGACCAAAGAATCATATTAGAATTCCTCAGAAAATAGTATTCTGGAAAACTCTTAAAACATCACCATCATAATGTTTTGCTAACATAATAAATAAAGTATTTTTATACATTTTGTTTATAATATAAAACTGTATCAGGTGTAAAAAAATAAACACCCACCATTGCAAAGAAAATTATAAGAATGAAAATAAGATGTTTTCAATTCTCATATTTCAATTTGACTCAGTAAATTGAACTAAGAGAATTTCCCAAATTAAATATGTTTTATTTAACAAAACTTATTTTATAGCTTATCTAATAATTATTTAACACTCTTATGATAGAGTATTAAATAATTCTTAATATCCTAACTTCTTTAACAAATAGCTAAATTTATAATGATGGTATGATATTGACTTTAGGCTACAGCACATTTATAATTCATAGTTTTAAAGAAAACCAAAGATAATCCTATTGTTAAGATATGGAAAAAATGTTTTTTTATCCCCATTCAATTAGCAAAAGACATAATAATTAAATAGTGTCATGATTAGTGTGTATGACTTTTTAAAACAGGGTATGCAATTAATTACACTACACAGTGTGCGTAGTACTGAAATGAATTTCTAGAAGAAAAAAAAACAGTTAGTGACTGGCAGGCAGAAATTTTTTCATTCTACATAATTGTGACAAAATATTAACCCTTTTGAATAAAGCATATAGCATTATTGTGATATTTATATGTAACCAGTATTAATATGAGGTCTAAAACCAATAAAAAATTTTCCATTTAAAATTAATTCACAAATGAAACTACTAAGTTTAAAATCTGGAAAAACAACTTACTTATCTGTATAATGAGCTTTCATAGTTCTCAAACGACCATTATGGAAAACTGACATTAAGAAGCTAAAAAGAAGACAATCAATAAGTTACCTCGTAAAGGTGTATAACATATACAATTTAGCATACTTTAATGATAAAAAATAAAGCACATTCAGAATTGCATTAGGAAATATTATTTGGTGGGAAATTATTGATTTGAAAAATTAATAACACCTATTTACCATTTTTGAGCATAAATAAATCTGTCATCTAGACAAATGTATAAAATGAGGGAGCGATGCTGAAGCGAGAAATGATTCTTAAGCTTCAACTGTTCAATTGCATTGATTAAGAGATTTTTTTGTCCTAATATTATTAGAGAATACAATAATATTTAAAATTATTTACTTTAAGTTTTATTTATTTATTTATTTTTTTCTAAATTATGACTGTCTTTGTGAGAATGATTTATAAGATCGTTCAGATTTCATGGTCATTAATCTGTATCACACAATATAAACTAAATAAAATATTTTGTATAATATACTTTAAAAAAATACTGTTTCATAAACTCAAAACTAATGAACAGAATTTATTATTTTTTCAGCAAATTAACAATTTTTATAGATAATTGTAGCTATAATGTGAAACATAAAGCTATGTTTGCTCAATGACATATAAATACTTTTAAAATCTTTTTTAATTATTGTAACATTATTTAAATATGTTATAATCACACATGGATTAATTTAGTATTCAAAGCAATTAATTGTTATCAGTTTTATTAATTACTGTAAGTGATTAATCAAATTTTTAATCAAAGTGGTATGTTTCAAGAAGAATCTATTAAACTCAGAAGAATGATAAATAATTATGAATAAAACCTGATATAAACTATGTACTATGTAATTAAAAAAATTTCCACCCTTTTAAATGAATTGTTAAACAAAAAAAGTTTCATTTAAAATTGTTTTATATACAAGCCTGTATAATAAATATTTAAAAAAAATAAATAAATAAAAAAAAAATTTTATCTCTCAAGAATTTGAACAAGCAAAAAGTAAATAAATATATAAATAAAAATCAACAAAAATTAGCAGTGATATTATAATAGTATCACTACTATATAAGTTATTCTAAAATACTTCTAGAATATTAGTAATTCCAAAAATGTCATATATTCTCAAAGATCTTTTGAGAAAAATTATGTATCTATTCTGAGGAAGGTACCATTTCTTTTAATAGGTATGCATTAGATAAAGGTATTACTTGAGAACAATAATGAACCATACATAAATAAAACATGATGAACCAAATAAAATTTTGTTATTGTGAGTAAAAAACTATTAAATATGTAAGTTTCAAATTACTGGTAAGACATGAGCCATAATGGCTTAAATAAGTAGATTTCAAAGTAATTAAACAATTTTAAATTATCTCTCCTCTAAAAAAATTAATATATTTCAATGTTCCATTATTATTGAATGCATTTTCAAACATGTTTTCTTATACATTTATATTTCAGTAAAAAAAATCTGCACTTTAGGCTGGCTGTAATTTATAATGCAAACTGAAGAATGTGTATGTGTTTTGTTTCTGACAACAAAAAAGGAAGACTAATTTTAAGATCATAACTGATCAATAATTGGCTATGAATGATGACATAATCAATCAATTCTCCCTATAAGGATTATTTCGTGGTCTCATGCAAATCCTTCTGCATTCCTGCATACTGCCTCCCTAACATTGCCTCATAATTTTAATTTTCTTTTTTCAAAATTAAGTCTTGTGTCTCTCTTACGCTGCCCACTGCTGTTGTACATTGCATATATATTTTGTACATTGTATATATATATATTTTATTGGCCTATTTTTGACTATCTTTTTGCACAAATTTTCCAGTTTGCTGGTTGCTTATGAAAAATTAAAAAAAGTTCAGAATTTCCTAGAAGACTTAAACACATTTTCAATAGTTTACATATGAAGTACAGAGAAGAACACAAAAACATAATGTGCTACTTTCATAAGATTAACAATTAAATGAATTCATATTTCTTTCAAAAATATATTAAGATTATTTAATGTAAAAATAACTAACTACAAAAATAATTATATTAAAATAGACTTTTTAAAAAAGAATTTACATATTGGAAGTTCTAGTATGAAACATGCAAAGTAGTTGAGGGACTTAAACACTAAACACAGTCAAATAAACACTATAAGATTGCAAGGAGGAAAATGGTTATAAAAAATATCTGGTACCTTTCAGATAAGTCATCTAAGTGTTGACCAAGGGCAATAGCATTATAACCATTTTTATGAGCACATGCATAAATTCTGCCTCTTTTTAATCTGCTACAAAAGCTGCATATGGAAGTACATTTATCAAGGCTTGCAGCTTGGCTTATTATATCTAAAAAATAAATGTAATCAGTTAGAAACAAAACATAAAACAATGAACTGTTTAATAAAATATAAACTATGACAACCTTGTTCTTCATAAAAGTAAGGTATATTAAGAGCTTTCATATATGGTATAAGAGGACTAGGGTCATATAATGGACTCTTGGGATCCACAGTCATGGCACCTATTTCAAACTGTACACCCTGCAATGAAAATATATTTAAGCATAACATTTCATTTGCAAATCTAATTTTACAAAATTCAACGAGTTAATACCTTTTTACGAGAATAATACTGATACTGATGAAGAGTATGCAGTAGAGATAATGAGTCTTTACCACCAGATACGCACACTAAAACTTTATCGCCATCTTTGATCATGTCAAATATGCCAACAGCCTAAAAATACAAATACTATGATTTAAAAAAGAAATGTTAATTAATAAAATGCAAGATGATCAACAAGAACAATAAATCACATGTTTAAATATGATAATTTCAGTGCTGTAACAACGATATGAATTAATCTATTAGAAGTGGTAGCAAAAATGTTTATAGAATGAAATTAGATGAAGCTAATTATAATACTTTTAGATATTGCAATACTAAAACTTTGTACAGTTGTGTTTCATATTTCTATCATACAATGATATAATCTTAACTTAGTTTTTCAAATTCTAGTCCATACCTTTTTATCAATAACAATAGCACAAATTATTAATAAAGTAAAATAAAAAGAACAACAGATATTTATTGCAAATTTCAATATGATAATGCATTTAAACAAGTTTTTGCTTGAATACAAATTAAAAATATACAGTTAGAAATCTCATAATGAAAGGAGAAAATTTAAGAAAATTGAATAATGTATTTTTTTCTATTATTTATGCTTTTATCATGCTTTTGTTTCTTCCAATTTAAATTATAATCTGGAAAATAAATCTAGATTATATATAAATTCAATCTAAAATATTTCAATCTACTTCATTCAGATTAAAAACAAGCCAATATTACATTTAAATTACAATGTATCTAAAATACTAAGGAGATACCTTATCAGAAAATAATTTGATCTAGATGGTCAAATGTAAAATTTAAGTATTATTGATGCAAAATACCTAAGTGTCATAATGCCATTTTCTTCCAACATAAAAATTGAACTGGCAAGATAAAAATTAGTAACTGTATTAATAAAATAATTTAATGATATAATTATTATAAAAATTTAATTTATATATAATCTAAGCAAATAAGCTTTCAAAATAAATGTTTTAATTTTCTTATCAATTAATTCGTAATATAAATTTTTAAAAAAAATATGTGTTAAATTATTAGGATAAAGGATTAAAAGCACTATGGCTTAAGATCATTTTTCTAAAGCAGATACAGGTGAAACCAGAAAAAGTTTATCACTCATGATATATATTCAATTTTCGAAAATCAGTAAAATAGCACTTGATAATAAAATATATCTGGTCTTAAAATAATAATTTTTATAAATTATGAATTAATTAGAGCTGTTAAAAATTTTTTTCTTCTGTTAAATCATCTTCTAAACTCTTTTATCAACTTCCATTTCATCTTAATAGTTTCTGTTTTCATAACTAGAAAAATAAATTCTTCTCTAGATGTAAATGCAAATCATATTTTCCACTAAGCAAAAATAACAATTTACTCAATATGTGAATTATTTATGGGGTTAGACTTAGGTTACATTTTCATTAGGCAAACACAAATTACAATATGCAGTGATACCAGATGCTCTGCTTTCTCCAAAAATATAATAAAGTGGTAAAAATCTGAAGACCTGCAGAGTTTAGGCTAATCTTGGCAACATGCTAGAAGGTTCAACACAAAATAAGTGAAAAAAAGTGAAATTTTACATCTCTAATACCAACTTATCATCTAATACCAACTAATGGATTTTTATAGATAATTTATAAGTAGTGGGAGGCAAAAAAACTTTACATCAATTTACTAAAACATGAATCATACTTAAAAACATAAATTTTGCTTTAGAAAAAAAAATCCATAAAGTTTAATAAGTTGGTATTTCTGAATACGTTTTTCAATAGAGAAATTTCTTAAATTTTTTTTTTTTACAAATGTGCCTAAATAATTTGTGAGATAAAGAGTTGAAACTATGATAAAAACGATTATCATAGTTTCAACATTTCAACAATTAACATATTACAGAAAAATTACTTTCATATAAGTATAGTTGCACCAATTAAATAGCTAACACATTTGATTATATTATGTAGTTTAATTCCTGATAGAAAATACAGCAAAAATATGAGAAATCCCTAAATGAGCTTTTAATTTTGTAATATTATATTGATTCATTCACAAATACAGTTATTTTAAGAGTATTTTTGTGAACAGATGGCAATTTTCATGAAAAATTAAAAGTAGTTTTTCGATAAAGTAGAAAAAAATATAAATATGAGACTCTATTCTTATTACACATTCAAGCTGTTTTTACACATTTAGTATAATTCCGTAAAATAAAATTATTGAAATTACTGAAAAGTAAAACCAATAAAAGATAATAAAAACAAAAAACTTACTTTTAAAAAGGGTTTGAAAATTGCAGTGGGTGGAGAATACCATTTACATTTTCTAGAATTTAAAATATTATTTTGATTTAAATTTGAAGACTTTGCTATAAAACATGATAAGCTACAACTATTGTTATTATGTTCTAATTCACTTTGTGAAATACAACTTCTTTCTTCAGTTCTTAAGCAACTATTGAAGTTACAATTTTCATCCTGTTCATTTAAATGATCACAGTTATTGTTTATTTTATTAACATCTAAAGTTTCTTTTTGAAGAACTTTTGCAGTGTTTCTCACAACAAACACAGGTTTTTTAATATGTTTCATAATTTCTCCAATCATATACTGTTTTGCTTCACTGGGCAACAAAAACCATTTCAAACTTGAGGACTCAGAATCAAACATTAACTGCTGGTCAGGTGTGAACTTTCTAGAGGCTTCCTAGAATAATACAATTTCTGTTTAAGAATATTATAGTAATACCTTTTAAATACAAACAAGCATTAGAAGATGTTTTTTTAAATTTCCAATGGCACATAAAAAGACAATTGAATATTAGAAAGAAAACAATAAATCTGTAAATGAGAGCAAGTAGTCCAGAAGCGTTCTAAGATTGATGTCCGATGAAGAGCAGGGAATCCAAATAGGTGAGAAAAGTCCATCTCTTTGTGGAGATCACACAAGATACAAAAAAGGATCAGAATCATGCTGATGTGACATAGATATTCATTCAGGAAATTGTGTCCATATATCAGACGAAACATGGAAACAGATTTCATCTCAGGCCACTGAGGGACATTGAGAATCTGTTTAAGATATGGTTTATTGGAATTGGGATTTTTGAGTTCTTTGTAAAAAGAGTCCCTGCAGATGTTTTTTACTAGACATTTTATTAAAAGAAAGTGTGGAATTAGATCTCAGGAGGACAGAAGCCTCCTGCAATGAAATATAAACTGATAAAATCACAAGGTATAATAAATATAGTGATTTATTAAAATCGATGTCAATGAATTTAAAATAATATGTTGTGTATTTATAATGTCATATCTTAGAGGCTGTTATTTAAAAATTGTAGAACTCTTAATTCAGCCTTTTAAAGTGAGGAGGTATGACTGACTTAAAGATCAATTATCTCAAGACTTAATTTTTGTGTTTACCTATTTAATTACAAATAAAATTCTTTAAAAAATGCTGATAAATGCTTCTAACATAATAAATATACCATACAAATTATTAATAAAATGAAAAAATTTAATCATTGTATCAATTGTGAAGGAAAAAATAAAAAGAACTTAATAAAAACATAAATTTACATTGGAAATACAAAGGGATTTGTTTAACATTAAAATCAAGTCTTAAATGGAACAAATTTGTAATGAGCTGAATATTTTTTAGTTAATTTTATTACACGTACCTAACACATTATTAAACTTCAAATAAACTTATTCAGTTAATTGAAAGTAAATTTATATATTACATAACTTAAAATAAATCGAGCCATTTCAAACAATTTTTAGATAAGACACATTCATTGACTTTTGAAAACAGTCAAATTGCTCCATAACAATTTTGGAATTCCGTTCTTTAAGGGAAAACTTGGTAGCTAAAAATATAAGTATTTAGGTAGCTAGTTTGGATATTAATAGCATTTAGCTTAAACATGAATTTAAAGTGAGTCAAAATAGGTAATTAAATAACAAAAAAAGTTATTTTAAAAAAACAGTAAGACAGAACCATTAATTTTTACCTAATCATTCATATTAGAATTTTTTTTTTACCTCAATTACTTTTTACTGAAATAGTATAAATTCAAATGATAATACTTACCCCAACAGCATTTTCAAATACAGTGGATGCATCAGCTAATAGTTCCTAGAAATTATTTCAGAGTCAATCACACTTGTAAGTAAAAAGAATGAATACAACAAAAAAATTTAGTGTACTAAAAATAATAATTTCTGAAGAACAGCTGTTAAAAATTCTCTAAAAATAAATATTGTAGAATAACAACTGATGAAATGTCTTTCAGAAAATTTTAAAAAATATATATATATAAATAAATATAACTGCCCAGCATAATTTGGATTGTGTCATATTTAAATAAATACTGCTATAATTTTAGATTAACTTTCTTTTACAGCGAACTTTTAAATGAATTTATTTTAATCTTTTCAACTAATTTTTAAGATATATCTCATGCTTTTTTCACATATTCTTAATGATGAGATAAGTAAACTGTAGGTAAATAAAACCATTCTGTTCAAGTATGACTTTCCGAATATCTGGAATGATTAAAAAAAACTTAAAATAAAACTATATTACACATATGACTATCAACAACTACAGCTTTTTCAAATACAGTAGCCACATCAAGTTTCCAAAATTATTTCATACTCGATCAATATTTAAGTCAAATAAATAAATAGATTGTACTAAATAATTTCCACAAAATAGCTTTAAAAAGACCTCTAAAATTAAAAATTACAGAATAATAACAGATAATACTGGGTAGTGAAGCAATGAATATTACTTTCTTGTTACACTTGAGCTAATTCTACGTAGAAAAATGCTGAGATTAGGACTGGGCTATAAATCTATATATCGCGACATATCGATTTAACGCCTGTATCAGCAGGCCGAGACAGCGACTTTCGTTCCAGGAGAAGCATCAGAAATCTGATTTAAGCCGTCGAGTAAAGAAGACGTACGATATAGCGATATAAGATACGCAAAGATCTCTTACGTTTCGATGCCAACTCGCGCTGAGGAAGACGATGTTCGTATCGTTATATTGAAATGGCCTTGATTGATGAGCGGTAGAATCAGAATCAGTTTTGAGAATATATATCGTGATCTCGCATGTTCATTTCCGCACCTCTTAGTTTTTTTCTTCTTTGTCGCGACTTGATATTGTTTCTTGTAGATTATTTTCAGTGGGACTGACTTTGTGATCACCGTCGTTACCTTGTTCTGAACGTAATCTATTATTGAAAAGAATATATAAAGTGTTTCTTAATTAATTAGGTAAATTTTTTTTGAAACAAAACTTTATTTTTTATTTTTAAATGAGAAAATAAATTTTGATATTATATGTTTAAGTATTATTTTACATTATTGAATTTATTACAAACGGAAATCTAATTTGAGGTGCCCATAAAGAATTAAATTAATAAGTAATTAAATTTGTTAGGCTATTTTTTACTTTATTAAAAACTTTTTGGATAAAATAATAATTTAATGGGTTTTTATTACTGATTTTAAATTTATAAATCTTTAGTTGTTTTCATTTTTATAAATAAAATTATAACAAAACTTATTTTTCCTCTTTTGGATTTGGACATAAGTCAATCAACTTTGTTTATTCAAAAAAATTAGTAATGTTTGCGATTGCGACTTCTTTTTTTAAAATCATTTAGCACTTCGTTTTATTAAAGAGTATAATCGTGTTTTTTAATTTTCTTTCAATATTGTCAGTTGAATATATTATCGAATATCATAATTCTTTTGTTTTTATTTTTAAGAAATTAAACCTTACTTTGTTTTTTCGTTCAGAATTCGGTAATTATTCAATTTAACTTTATTATTTATGTGAAATAATAATGATAAAAAATAGTGTTGTTTTAAAAGTTTTTTTTTTTGTTTAATTTATTTAGCACTTTGTTTTAAGCATACAAATAATTTTTAACGAACTTATTTTTTAAATTTTCTTTCTATATTGTTAGGTAAATATATTGATAAATTTCAATTGTATTTATTTTTTTATTATTTATTTTTAAACTAAGAAATCTTTCGCTATTTGCGAAAATCATTTTTAGAAAATATAACATTAATATCGTTCTTAAGCAAAACATATACATCAAATTCATAAATTGATTTAAATCAATCTGAGTATGAAGTTTTGACAGAAATTCGACTTTCTGGGCCTTACAAGTAAATGAATTTCAAAAATACTATATCGCAATACATCGCTATATCGAGATGCAAAACTGACGATTTCTGACGATATATAAAATTTCTTATATCGCCCAGTCCCAGCTGAATATTATTGTTTCAAAAATAAGATTCAATAAGCAGATATGAAATTGGAAAAAAGAAGAAAAAATATGTTTAAAATAAATTAAAACAATTTCCTAAATTTATAAACTGTCATGTTATGTAGTTAGATATTATTTAAATTTTAAAATAAAACTTTTAACAAAAAATTAAACTATCACTAATAAAATATATATTTACTTAGACATTAAATAATATTACATAAAAAAATCAAGAAAGCAAAGAAGGGTGTACAAAATTGTTAAATATCAAAATAAACTGTGCTATAAAATCTAAAAAAAGGCATAAATTTGAAATTAGAGTGGATGTTAAACAAGATACTATAAAAAATATTACTGAATGACTAGGAATCTTCATATTTTCAAAAGTTTCATTTTTCACATTGAAGTGCCCAGCCTTATAAGATATAGATCCTAGCCACTTTCTACTAAGAAACACCTAAAAAAATTTATATGCATAGCATTACACAGTTCATACAGGAAAAAAGATTAGAAAACTTTGACATAATGTATTCTAGGTTGTAATTTCTTTTTAAATGATGACTACATGTTTATCTCTAGTAAAAGAAAGAGATAATATGTATAACAAGCATTTCAGAGAGACACATAATAAATTAAGAAATACAAATTATGTACAATTAGAGTTGAAATTTGTTAATCCTGACAAATTTTCCCTTTCTTTATTTTAACACTCTTTTCCATATTATCGATTATTTTATACTGAAATAAGTTACAATTACAATGATCAAGAACTTGTCAGAATTATATTTTACCATTAGCAGTATATATAAATAATAAAATGCAAATGAATATAAAACTTAAGCATATCTTAATCATGCACAAGAGATTATAGTAGCTTCAGGAAGTTTAAGTAGTTATATGTACACACAAGTAATTAAAAAAAAATTAGACTAACATTTTAGATTTATAATGTTGTTAGTTTAAAGGAATTTTAGGCTAAGAATCAATTTAAATATTTTTAATATTAAACAAAATTTTAATACTAGAAAATTACTTTTTGAAAATAATATGCTAAATTAAATGCTATTATGCATGCCTTTTTCTGCAATTACAATTTCATTAAACAAATTTGGCCAATTAAAAGCAACAGGATATGTGAGTCTGGGTGCTGAGAGTTGGGCATGCAAATTTAGTACTAATAATACAAATGGCAATAAGAAAAACACATAGTGCTGAATAACTTTTGATGTAATAATATGGTTTCCACAAATAACTTAAAAAATAAATTTTAAAAAATTTTGTTGTAAACTACAGAGAATATGAATGATGTTAAAAATATTTCTAATTTAAAATAAAAATGAACTCAAACTTTTTGAATTATATGTGAGAATTTTGAAATAAAAAAGAAACTATAGTGTATTAAAAAAATAAAGAGTAACCAGAGAAATTTAAACTGCATACTGAACTATGTACAGATCTAAAAGCTAACTCACAAATTTCAGACACAATATTTAAATTTCAAAAATATGATTGAAAAAATATCTATAGCCTGCGTAGCAAAAATGACTTACAACATATTCAAAATGTAAACTTAATTTTGTCATCCTATTTTTAATTTTCATTGTTTTTATAAACACATGAAAAAAAGAGAAACTATTCAATTTATCTAGATTAAATAAAAAAGCTTAATGCAAAATAATTAAAATAATAATTTTATAATTTCAATATCTAGTAACAAGTATAAAAATTAGGTACCTGGTATTTCTTATGCTTCCATTCAGCTGTTTCAGGATTAAAATTATATTGAGGTAAAAGTTTCCAACCATTCTTTGCAACCATTGCAACAGCATCCAGAATAAAATTTATGTCAGAATCAGGCATGAAAAATGGAAATGTTAATCGTATGAAACCAGGGCGCAAAATCTCCCGTTCAGAATATTCACCTTTACGTCTTAAATGGGTTCGATCCAATGATCTAAAAAATATAAGTTCCAAAGCAATGAGTAACAAACATAGGGATTTCAGTAATAAATACTTAACACCTGAAAAAAGTTAAAAAATAAAATAAAACAGAACTTTTTGTCGAGAAAAATTAAAAGCCTAAATTATTATTAGAAAAATAGTAGACAACATTTAAAAAAAATGACAAATTATTTAAAATAAGCTTTGATCTGCAAAAAAAACATCAATTATTTTGTATTTGATTCTCTAAAAACATCCGTCAAGAATTAAAAGTATTATATAACTTAATATGGATACATTATATAAAGTTTTAAATTGATAAACGAACTTTAAGTTCACAGCACATCCAAATATAAGTCCCATGATGTATGTTCTTATAAGACCCATATTGAGTTAATTTTGATCCCAACTGGGACCAATGTAAAATAGTTGCTAGGGAATATTCTAATCGTACCTGAAACAAAAATTTTTCTGCATACAAAATTATTCTATTCTAAATTTTAACTCAACTATTCCCTACTATAGTTCATTTTAATAATAGCTTTTAGTTTCTCAAACGTTCAAAACTTTGCTGACAGTACCAGTAAACAATATTTTGTTTAAATTGGAAGGGGTAAGATAGAGTTGATAAAGGGCTATAATAGTGGAATATGGAATGCTAAATGTGACTTTCATTTCGAATATTTTATTTACAACTACTATTAGCTAGATTATATAAAAATAAAGAATTTTAAACCTATCTCCTGATTGAACACTAAAAAATATTTTAACTTAAATAGCTATAACTGTAACTGGTCTTTAAACGGTGCAATATCAATATCAAGTGATTCGCTACTAAATTTCAATGTTTTTACTTGATGATTTTTCAACTAACTTTACAATTTAATTTTTTAAATTAGAAGGAAGATATTTATTCTAAAATATTGTTCGTCACTTCTTACATCACAACTTATAAAAATTCAATAGCAATACAAACATTTATGTAAGAAATAAGAATATAACCAACATAAATTTATATAACTCCATATTTTGCTATAAATATAATTTTCTATTCATGTAAATAGCAAAATAATTTGTGTCTCAATTTTTTCCTTATACAGTCGGACCTCTATTTAACAAAGTGTCTAAATCCCGATACTAAGTTCGTTATATGGAAAATTCGTTAAACAGAAAATCGCCTTTTGAAATGCTTAAAACAACACAAAACAGGTTTTAAATTCATAAACACTAGACATAATGAAAATAGCAATTCGTACACCTTTATCTTGTAAAGTAGTATTTACTATTTATTTCATAAATCTTAACCATTAAAGTAATCTGCATGAAAAGCAAGAATAGAGCAAAACATTATCCAGTGTAATACGATCATGCTACATATATTTTCAACAAAAAAAAGCTAAATTTATGCATAAAATTATAAATGCATTTATTACAAAAGTAATTTTAAACCTACATTATCACATGCGTTCTTAAGTTTAATTGCTACTGATAAAGTCCGTTAATTTTCTGAGTTTTCAGTTTGAAATGCAAACAAAAAGGGAAAGGGATTTTACTGCTTTCTCTAAAAGTTAAGTAGCTTCTGAAATCAATTCTAGATAATTTCCTCCATAAAATGCGTTAACAAGTCTAAAATGTTCTGAAATATTTTGAAAAATAGGGAAAGTGGATCTCACAGAAAAGTTCGTTAAATAGAAATTTACTTCGCTATTTGGAAGTTATTTTAAGAAGAAATTTCCAAAATGTTCTTGGTTTCTCGAAAAAAGGAAGTAGTTAAACAGAATTCAAACTATATATAGGATGCAATTATTTTATAAGTTATCATAGTTTGCATTTCTGATTTTTTTCATAATCTAACTCTTTTGAAAGTTATTTCTAAACATTTAGGGAACATATTCACCTAAAGTAATTCATTTTTCTCTGATTACTACTTAAATTACATGTTACAAACACATTAATAATGTTGGAAGGAAGTAAACCTTA
Source organism: Parasteatoda tepidariorum (assembly GCF_043381705.1). Classification (NCBI taxonomy): domain Eukaryota; kingdom Metazoa; phylum Arthropoda; class Arachnida; order Araneae; family Theridiidae; genus Parasteatoda; species Parasteatoda tepidariorum. Next base: position 20,156,533 of record NC_092215.1, read on the forward strand.
AAATACAAGCAATGCAGAATTAAAATTTGAATTATTTTCAGTTTGATGTTTTGAGAAAACTAAAAAATTTTGCAAGGGACACTAACATTTTGTTAATCAATCTGAATTGAAAAGTTGAATGTAATAAAATCAAGAACCATGCATTTTAAATAAAAATTTAAATTCAAAACAAATAAAGCTATATTGCAATTTTATACAAAATATAAAAATATATTAAAAAGAATATAAAACAAATAAACTGAGTTGAAAAATTCTTTAGCACTAAAAATATAATAATGGAACTCTAATTGTATGAACTCTGGCCACCTATTTTCCCAATTCAACTATCTGGATCACTTAGATACTGTTAAACTCAATTTAAAAACACTTCAAAAGATCTAAACATTTGCCAAAATTTGGAAAAAAGATTTTTGCCAAATTTATAATCATTCTAGAAAAACAGGCAAAAATTATTATTGAAATATTTGGTGTTTCTTTTGCTCTATGACTACAATAGTTAAGACAGAATTTTAAGTTATTAAGCAAAATTCATTTGCAAAATAAAATGTAATTGCCAATTTCTTATCAAAATACAATTATATCCAAAAAAAGTACAACTACTAGTATAGAAAATTACATAAATTAATAGTAAGATCTAAAGTTAACTTGCTCCACATTGTTTAATAATCAAATAATTTGAATACTTATTCATTAATTACTTAATTTCCTGAGATCAGCTACCAAAAAGCGCAGAAAATTAAGAGTTCGATTATAATTCATATTAACAACATACATTAATTATCATTAAAATTGAATACAAATCATACATGTTTTCAGCAAGGAGAGTATCAAAATTTGTAGCTAAATTCTCATTAATTCCAAGTAGGTCTAAAGCATATGCGCCAGCACAGGCACATCCACTTCTTGTTTGTATTCCAAACATATCATTCAACAAGGCACAAACATAATTATGATGCAAATACATGCCAGACTTTTCATGGTAAATAACAAAAGAAAATATGGGTAATCTTTGAACATGGGTATATCCAAGAATTTGAAGCTCAGGGACATTCTCCCACTTTTTTAGAACCATACTGAAATAAAAAATAAAAAAGAATTAGTCTTTCAAAATAAATAAGCATCTTTATGCACGAAATTCAATTATCATAAATTTTGATTAACTAAATAATGTCTCACTTATTTTTAAGATCTAGTTCATTGAAAGGAATTGCATAAAATGAAATTTTATCACTTATCTTTATTTTATTTAAAATTTCGGAGCATTTTCCATTACGCTGATTTGTTTAATTTAAATTAAAGAAATTAAAAATAAGTGTATTTTTAATGCATAGACTAAGAGTTGGAAAATTAGCTACGGAGTAAAATATTTAACCTTGGTAATCTGAAGATGTTAAAGAGCTACAGTAACATCCCAGTTTCTCAGAACTGGAAAAATAAAAATCTACATGACAAGTATTCAATTATCTAAAGTTAAATAAACAATAATATGAATTTAACATTATATATACATAATACTTACTACATACATAAGCTTATTTGAAAACTTTTAATTGAAAATTTTTACTTGATAAGTCATTTTGGTTGACAAAAGATATTTCTGTAAGTTATCCATTTTATAAAAAAAGGAAAATACTTTAAATAAAGCATAATTTGCTTTATAGCTATTAAATTTTAAAGTAGAAATTACATTATTAACAGCAATTTTCACGAAAACATATAATTTTTAGTGGGACACTATATTAATACTTTGATGACAAAAATTTCAATTTCTAAACACAGCAGAAAATGAATTATTAGCACTTAAACATTAAACAGGAAGAAAATACATTTTGAAAAGGCAACAAAGACATGATTGAAGATTTTCAAAGATCAAAGTCTTTCCAAAGATGTCTACTAGAGCATATAGCCAGGAACAATGTATCACATGTCTAAAAACTTATTTTTGAATAATAAATTTTTTCAATGCTTAAAAGAATTTCCAAAATGAATGTCTACTCTAAAAGAATTAGTTGTAATAAGTTATGCTATTCTGAAATAGTTTATGTTAGAAAAATTAGGGATTTCACTTTGGAATGTTATCCTATCATCACACTGTTTTATTATCACATTGTTTTTAAAAAGAGTTTGTTGTAATAAGTTAAGCTATTTTTCAATAGTTGATGTTACTAAAAAAATGGTTTTGCTTTGGAATGTTTTCCTAATATCGTTGGCAATTAGGAATTGTATATTACAGTAGGCTTGCTATTAAGAAAAATATCATCTTAAAAATATTCAAAACCTTTTTGCATATTAAATTAAACTAGCATCAAAAAGTTAATTAAGTTTCCATATATTTCTATTATTATTTTATCTTGTTTGAATAGATATAGTATAAAATTTTGTAGACAAATTTAATAAAAGTTGTGTTTATGTAAATTAACTACCTTTCACATTGAGATGATAAAACTAATCTTATGGTAAAATAAGGGAAGCATAAGAACAGTCATATATTTCATATTGATATTTATTTGATATAATGATTGATAATATTGTACAATGCTTTTCAAAAGACCTAATAAATATGATGAATTTGAATAAACATAAAAAATGAACAAAATATGCAAATGTTAATTACTTGCAAATTTCTTTGTCTCTCTTTGATATGATATCTATTCCAACAGCATCTTTCAGTTGAAATGCCATGCCTGCTCGAATTGCACCAATGATAGAAGGAGTTCCACCTTCTTCTCTCATTTCAATATCTTTTAAATAGCGGTGACCATTTCGTGTAACCTGCAAAAATTTAAACATAAATAAAGTTAGAGTTATGATGAATAGAAATATTACTCAGATATAAATTGAGTAAAAAATAAATAATCAACAATAGGTTACAACTCTTTCTGTGACACAATTAATAAAAACTAATCAGCAATAAATTTTATTGCGGATTGAAAGTAAAAAAAATAATTAAAACTATTAGAAGCTTGTACTGATTAATTATAGCTTATGTTATTAATATAGAGGTATGCAAAAAGAATTTTATATAATATAGTTTTTATATTAAAATGTTATTTTTACAAATTATTTTTCACAATTATAACTGCACAGTTTTAAAGTTAAAAAATGCTAAAATTGTTTTTAAAATTGTAGAAATGTGTAAATATATTAATAAATATATTAACATAAATGTAAAAGAACACAGCTAAATCTTTCTTGTGAAATTTATTCAGAATGATTCTTAGATAAAAATGAAAAATATTAACATGATATTAAATACGTAAGAATGCCTCTTATTCTGTAAATATTTTTTAACATTTATATCGAAAATAGCAACATCTTGAACGCGCTAATGCCATATAACGTTTCTAAAAATACAATATATTCTAAGATCCAAAAAAACATTTGTTTCGAAGAAGGAAATGTCCAACATAGTTTTACAATTAATATCAAGTCAATTTAAGATTATCAAAATACTTAAAATCAAAATAAAACAAAATTAGTCTTTAACAAAAAATTAAATAAATAAATAATAAAATTTTTTATGCATGGAATACAATTATTTTCTATGCATGAAACATTTGCATGGAAAAAATTGTTCTATTCCATGCATAGAATATTTTTCATAAGGTGCAGATTTTTAATATAACACATCAATATGCTTGGAATGCTTCAGTATAATGTTTTGAATGCAAATATATATGTTTAAAGATAACATTTCCTTAAATTTGAAACTTTTCTAACTAAGCATTTCAAATTAAGCTACATACCTGAGCTAAAATGGTATGGGATTTTAAAAAATGAAAGTCCAATTTTCTGTATTCTTTTTTAATATTAATTATTTTGCTGTTCATACATTTATGAAAATGAAATCATTTTTAGGTAGTTCATTTTAATTTTAATATTCTTTTTTATTTTTCAACAGTTTCAAAAATGATCCTCATACAAAAAACAATTTTCTTTATCATTTATCCTTGCAGCTACTAGCCTTCAGACAAAAGATTTAATGCGTTTGAGAAGAAAGTTAAAGTATTTATTTTGTTATTCTTTTATTTTCAACGTATTTATTATGATAGACGTCAAATCTTTTCTAGCAGAAATAATGATATACATCACAGATTCGATTGTTTACTAACACTTTAATCTAAAAGAAAAATGTTTTACAAGAAAGTAAGGTTTTCATTCCAATGTCACAGGTAAGACTTGTATTTCAATTTAGTTTCCCCCTTGAACATATTCATGGAGGAAGCTATAGTTTCTCCCCCTGAAGAATTTTTTAATATTAAAAATACAAGTGAATAACTTGATAAACACTCAAACTTAGTACCATGCTCAGTTTTATTGCTATCTTATTGTAAAAAGTTATTAAATACAGGAAGAAAATATGCATCCGAAAAACAATCTTTATTAGAGCATGAAGGAAGCGTGGAATTAAGTATTTTATACCTTCATTTTTCACAGTAAATTTACCGTATTCTTGTTTCATACTTCCTTTATGAAGAGGTAATATTAATATAGATTTTTTTTAAATATTTCTTCTGCAAAGAAACCTTTAAAGTTATAAAACAGGCTGTTTAATTCTTCTTCAACTGTATCAAACAAACTCTTTCAAACTGAAAAATATGCACAAGTATTTGCATAAAAAAATAAGTTGGCATAAAAAATTCTGACACCCGATGCCTAAAAATTTTGATAATTACAAATTCGCTAGTTTTAAGCAACACAACAAAAAATATAATATTAACGTTTAAAATAATGAACCTTTTCCTTTGATATATATTAATTTATATTAAATAATGATAACTTTCAAGAAAAAAAAGGACTATATTTAAACTAGGACTTAAAAAATATTTTTGAAAGAATATAACATTAATCATTAGTATCTAAAATAATGAATTAGAATTTAAAAGAATTGATTAAGATTTTAAAAAAATTATAAGAACTTACAAAAAATATTGTTCCACCTCCAGGTTCACATGGAACTGAATTTGAAAAAAGATTTTTCTTTGCAACTAAAATACCTGTTGAAAAAAAATTAATTTTTAGTAAAATTACACAGAAGTTCATGATTGCTGATTAGCATAATGAGCCAATTATATAAAAGAATTGAATTTCAATCACAAGATTAAAAAATATAAATGACACTTTGATGTGTGTACAGAATACAGATACAGATTCTATGAGAGATACAGATTCTCACATTCATGTTTCATGAAGTCATATGAAAGCTTCAGAAAGATTTAATATCAGGACTTTTTGGAATGAGCTGTATTAAAATAAATATTTGTTCCAAAAGCAGGAATAAAACGATATTTTTCATTATATGGTAGGTTCATAATTATTTTAATTATTTTTCTCCTTAAATGTTAACAAGGCTTTATGTCAGGCCTCTCAACAGACCACTGAAAATTATTTACATCTGTATGCTGTATACCAAAGTTTGTCAAAAATTGAAACTTAGCTTGGATATAATGTAAGCATACTTGTGTATTAAGCATTATTATATGGTAGAACACATATATTTTTGATTGGGAAAAAATAAAGAGAGGTAACAAGCAGAATTGAAATTAATTACAGAATAACTTATTTTTTTTTTAGTACTTCATTAATATTTTAATTAATTCACAAATAATTTTAGTTTTGTACAATCAATATCATCCATAATTAGTTTTTCCAAAGAAATATAAATGAAAGAATAGGACCTAAGTAATAAAATAAGCAACAAATTAGTTACCATTATTATCAAGTTTCTTGAAATTAAGATCAATTATTATTATAATAAAAAAAAGTCTTCAGTCATATTCTTAACACAACCATAGTTAAAAACTAGGATATTGAAAATAAAACTTCATAAAATTGAAATAATAAAAGTTTGAAGCTACGTAATTTGATTTCTTCCGAATCAATGATTGAATACATATAAAAATTAGTGTTGAAATCAAGAAGTATATACAGCAGAAACTTGATTACTAAAATCTCTTTCTTCATTCACCAGGCAGAGTAATACATTTAGTTATTTGGAGGTTTAATTTATCAACTATTCAAAAATTTTGATTATATGAAGTACATTTGGTCCCTGTTACTTTGGATAATCAAGGTTGTACCATCAGGGCAAAAAATAAATATAGGTTTTGATGAATAATTTTTCGACTATTGAGTTTAAAATAATTAATTCCATAACATAAAACTGTTTAGAAATTAGAATCTTACAACAGTAATGAAATCATAATTAGTATAAAAAAAATTCTGAATAAAAAATTATAAAAAGTAAGTATACAATTAAAGTTGATTCTGGGTTAGTGCAAAATAAAACTTTCTGTCCACTAACAACATAATAAGAAACATATACTCATAATAGTTTGTACTTAAGCTATGGTTTAGTTTATGATATTAAAGATTTAGTATCAATTTTGAAAAATACTGTACAAACCCGGAGTATCTGGACCACCAACAAATTTATGAGGAGATATAAAAATGGCATCCTTGTAAGCAAGACCCTCATTTTGTCTGCAAATGTATAATAATAAATGTTAAAAAAGTGAGACTTTAACAAAGAAAAAAAAGAACAAATATGTTTATTAATAAGTAACCTAAAAATTAAGTTTCCTTCTTTTAACACATACATTGTCAGAGAAAAAGATATTCAAAAAGCATAGAGGGATTTGTGCAAATATTAGTATATAAACACAACAGTTCGATAAATTTCTTGTTGTTGCATTTTTTTAGTTAGGATGTGAAATATCAACATTTTAAAAACTATTAACCTTTTAAAAACAAATTACTGGGTTTATATGACAGATAAGAGAAATAAAATTTATGAATCATTTTTATTACATATGTTTCAGTTATAGTTTAATTTTACTTTAAATCATATTTGAAAGAAAATAATTAATTTAAATAACAGTTTTGCTTCCATTTTAATATCTGGAAAGATTTAGTAATTAAAATATGACTGCAATGGAGACTGTTTGCAAATATAATAAAACTGCAATCACACATCCAACATCCTTTCCTTAAAATAACCACCTGTAAAAGTAAATTGGGACATTATTAAATTTTTTGTTTAATCTATGGATGGTATTATTCCCCAAGAAAGAGATAAATCTCTTTCACTTTAGCGCTGAAATTTAATAATACTTAATCAGTTTTAGTGCATACATTTATCAGTTGCAACAGAATTTAGTTGCGTTCTATGTTCATTGTAGTTAACTTTAGTATTTGACCTAACTAATACAGGTCTGCAATTACTACATTTTTTGTAAAATATTTTATTGAATGGTAGACAATCAAAAACTAAAATTTCAGAATATTTGTTGATTTTTCCACCATTTCAAAAGCCTCACCTCGAAAGAACAAGAAAGTGATTTTTTATATGAACTTTTGAATCATTTACATGTAGTGGTATAGAAAATAGCTTTAAATCAAACTTACTTAACAACTGATCATACATTAAAACTGAAAATTTTCTATCACTAGAAAAACTTTTCCCAAAAAGCGTACAAAGTCCGCAACCATGCTAATAGCTAACAAGTGGAAAGTTAATAGCTTAAGAGTCACTTTGCTTGAATTCAACAAAAATAAACAATGAATGATTTTTTAACCTAATTAGAGCCATAATAATTTATTGTTGGCATTTTGTTCATTATTTTTAACATTCAGCTTTATGGAAGAAAACAGAAACAAGCTTACGTAATATAAGTTTTGACATAAAATTAATGTACTTATTATTAGTCATTCTACTGCAAAACAAATAGGTCTAGTATTGTTAAACAATTTGTCTTTATTTACCCGAAAACAATTGGATTCATGTTTATATCAACATAAGGTCCAGCAGCTGCATAGTCCCAAAATGATAAGGCACCATATCTATGAAGTAAAATAGCTATTTCTTTATCATCTACAACAATTCCGGTAACATTAGAAGCAGCCGTAAAAGTTCCTATTAGTTGATAACCTTGATTAGTATGTTTCTAAATATATAAAAAAAGAGAAGCTGTTTTAATATGTACAACAATTAATATTTGAATACATATCATAGTCAATATACAAAAGCTTATTTAACAAACGTAACTATCTTTAAAGTGAAATCTTAAAATACTTTCATATTAAGTACTTAATAATCTTTACCTTTATACTGCTTTATACTTTTTAAAATATATATTGGTATAGTTAATGACTAACAATTTAAATAAAGCAAGCATCACATTTTGCTATTAAAAATCTTAATTTACAATGTTTAAAAATGTAACTGTGTCACTTTAAGATAATTATTGTACAATTTTAATAACTCAAATTTAGATAGACCAATTAAAAACTAACAAAAATTAAATTTAACAATAAGCAAAAAAAATTTTCTAGGCAGTACTTCTTGCAGAAAAAAAAATTTCACCAAATTTCAATTTAATTAGTCTTTTATAAAGATTGGAAAAGTTAACTGCTATGTATACAATACAAATATATGCTATTTTACATTCAATTTATTTCATTAACAATTGCCTTTTATAGTAAAATTTTGCAAAATACTAAGCATATCAGATAATAAATAACATTTGAATTCAGTAAACACAGAAGTTTTTGATAATTTATATAAAACAAACTTTTCCAGTTATTTCCGTAAACTCAATAACTAAATGTATAAATGTGTAAAGTGAATAAAACAATGTTTATAAATACCTTCAATTCAGATTCTAAATGCTCAAGATCAACTAAGCCAGTGGCTGTCTCTTTAATTCTCACAATCTACAAGTAAAAAAAGCTTTCTAATTAAATATAGAAAGTAATAAATAGTAGTAAGGAAAATAATTTGCTACGAGCAAAAAAAAAAAAAATGATTAATCACCAAAACTTATCACAAAAATATAAGGAATGCATGGATTTAACACAAATTACACCATAATTATCTTCTTTTACTAAATAATTATTTACATATAGCATATTTTCTAAATTTGCAATTAATTATGAAATTATTTTAATCATTGATTTACGCAACTTAATTTTTTAAGATAAGGAAAAAGCAATGAAAAGATGCATTATATATTAGTTCTCATTTCTGAGAATGCTTCTTCAAATAAAATTGCTTCTCTATATACAGCATGAGAGTAACTCGTGAAATTGTTGAAGAAGCATGAAGATTAATAGAGAGTTTTTTTACAACTAGACAGTCAGAGGAATAAACATTTCTTGGATTTCTGCAGAACATTTTAACTTAATTGTAAAAAATATATTTTTTTATTAAAAATGTTTCTTTTCAATACATCAATTTAATAAATATTCAGATAAGAAACATACTTTAGCATTAATTTCTCTCCAAGGCAATACATTTGAATTATGTTCATAAGGCCCAACAAACACCACCTATGAAAATAAAAACAAAAAGAGTTAAAAGTTAAAATGCATAGTTTTTTAAAAAAAATAGAAAAAACATTTGTGGTAAAAAATAAATTAAATTACAACTTAGTTAGAGAAGATTAATTACTTTTGACTTTAAAACAGTTTTAAATAATAACATGAATGTAAAAAAATAATATTAATCAAAATATTATAAATGCCTGATACGGAACTTGTCATACTGCATTTGATTTACAGTATGTTTCTGATTATGCAGGCAATAGAAACATTTTATAAAAACATCAATATCTATAAAGAGGGAAATTTATTAAAATAATAAAGAGATATAGATCTTCCAGATTTAGTACGAAATAATTTTTATAAAAAAAAGTGAACTACACAACTATAGAGTAAATGAATATTAAAGAAAGAGTTATAAAAATCAAATGACTTACTGTTGGAATGTTAATACTTAAGGCATGAATCAACTTGTTGACAGCACTTGTGCAACCATTTCCAGTCAAAATAACAGCATCATGTTCACTAGCATTTACAGATTTTCGAATAATATCCCTGGTAAAATAATTATGATAAATATTAATTTTCATCTAGTAATATAATGTTCAATAAATTACAATTAAAATAAATGTTATTTGTAATTCTGTCATTTTCTTAAACAAGTATCTTGAGCTATGTCCATTTTTTTCAATACACATTTTAAGCAATGATTATTTCAAAATAAAAAACACACCAGTGTTATACAAAGTAAGAGTTCTCTATTACTAAGATTTTTTTTTCTTTTCTTTTTTTTTAAAAAAAAGGGGGGGGGGGGGAAGAAACAGAAACTTTAGTAAAAATAAATTCACTATGTATCAAATATAAAAGATTTACATTTAGCAAAAAATTGAAAGAAGACGCAAGTTAAAAATAGCTACATACAATATTCTTTAACATTAAGGGATAAATCAAGTAAAATTATATTTTATTTTAGTTCCCTTAAAAATTTTAATTTAACAAGAAAAAGTTGTGTTCTGGAAATATGTAATATAACATTGAATACAATAATATTAAAAAAAATAATATACAATTTGACATTTAAAGAAAAAGAGTGAGATACAGAATGCATTAAAAAATTAATTGAAAAAATGCAAACTGATATTAAAAAATTATTTTATCTCATTATGGTTCATATTTACTTTGATACCTACTTGATAATAGAAGCAAAAGAAAATACAGCAAAAAGTGTAAAAAAGACAAAAACGATGAGTAAAGCATGTGAAAATACAGGGTGAGCCAGTCAAACCTGCAATTTTTGAAATGACTGTAAAAAATAAACAGATGGATATTTAAAAATTGTATTGTTACTATCTTAATCTCCATTAAAAAGCATTTAAGAAACAACATTCTCTGTTTACAAAAAACGCCAGTAAGATGGCGTCCTTCCTGATCGAGACATTCTTGCAGACGATTTCTGAAACTGCCCATCACATCACGGAGCATACGCTGAGGACCGATTGCTTCACCAATTGCTTCAAAGTTTTTCACCCACAATTTGATTGAATTAACAGGCGGCACTGGTCTATTTTGATTAATTTGAAAATTTGTCCGGTAACGACGCTGAGCGGCTGCATAACTACTACTTCGGTAAAACGCTTTCACAGCGAAAAAACGTTGTTGTTTAGACCACTGCTCCATAGCTACTGAAATGCTTAGTTGTGGGGGACACAATGGTAACCTTGGTAACTCTCTCCGCCCACTTCCACGGCTCCCCCGCCCTTTTCAAAAATGCAGGTTTGACTGGCTCACCCTGTACTTTTAGTAAGATACCGCCTTCTCATTAAATAATTTAATTTGCATTTCATAAAACTACAAAAAGGCTCCCACAACTTTAAATAACAATTTTTTGTGTTAAATTTTAATATATTAAAAGTAAATTTATTTTTACGTCTCACATGTATATAAAAAATTTATTATTTATCATCATCATCAAATTTTTAAACAAACAAATATATAATCAAAAGTGAACTAAAGAACTAAAATAATGCAGTGACAATATATTTTAATAATTAAAGATGGTAAAGAAGAGAATAAATAATTACATATTTCGAAAAGCTTTTAACTGAAAAATGTTGGTATATTTGTCTTAGCCAAAGGTTTTACTCAAATTTAAAGAAAATCCTATTACACAAACCCCTAACGAACAGGAAAAGAGGTAAACCCAGGCTGAGATGGCTGGATTTAGTTGAGACTGACTTCCTTACTCTAAAGGAGAAAAACTGGCGAACAAGTGTCAAAAGTAGAGAGAAGTGGATTCGAATTCAAGGGAAGGCACTGGCCCACCCTGGGCTGTCTAGCCAGATATGATGATGAAAGGTTTTCATTTGTACATTTAATAAAAGCTTTCAATAAATAGTTTTAAATTTTAAATATGGTATAAACGATTAAAGTATATCTTGTATTTGGCAACATTTGGATAAGACAAGTGTATCATGGATAGGTCAAAAATTTTCAGTTAACATACATAAAAGGGTTTAAACTGACTGATAAAAAAAAGGCAACATATGAAATCTGAATAAATTTTTAAAAGTGAAAAAAAAAATTTCTTCCATATTTCATAATTTTATACATCTACTGTTTTTTTTCACACAAATTCAGGTAAATATCCTTTCTCTCTCACAGGAAAGATTAAAATTATAAAATTTAAGATGATATCAATAAATAGCATTAGTACATACAAGCACACTAAATAAAAAAGAAAACTAACTTAGCTTCATGTCTGAAATATGTACTTTGTAGAGATGTTGCAGTTATTGTTGTGTGTGTATTACCATAAAACGGAAGAACATGATTACTAATGTATTCTTCAATAAACTTTACAGGCTGACCAGATGCTGCATAATCACAATATATAACTAGAAAATCAAGATATATATAAATGATAATCACACACAATTAAAAAGTTCTCATTGCTAACAGGGGTCTGTCCAGGCCAAATTTACTACCGTTTAGCGGTACCTTCACAAATTCAACTTTAATAAAAACGGTAGCAAAACAAAATACTTTTTTTTTAAATTTTATTTTTGTATCCCGTAAGAAACATTAAATCAATATCTTTACCATATTTTTGTGTTGATTTTTCAATATAATTTTTAATTTTCACAAATTATGTCTAAATTTTCATAAAATAGGTACCTCTCAGAAAAACCTAGACAGACCCCTGATAATAAACATTTATTATCAATTCCTAATTAATTTTACAAACAGCAGAGTTCTAGTCGTTCAAATTTCATTCCTCTTGATCACTTTTAAGAAAAGTGTGTAATTAGTGTTTACATTATAAAACTTCAAAATTCATAGATGTTAATATCTCAGAATACTGAGAAGTTACACACAGACACTAAATTAGTGGAAAACATTTCATTTGCATTAGATATTTTTCTTTCAGAATTTCTTTGTTGTTGTTTATAAATATAGACTAATTTTAATTATATACAAAGAAAATGTAAAATAGCTGTGATTCATATTCATAAAAAATTGTCTAAAAGCAAATCAAATAGGGTAATGACCTCAGATGGGACAAAATAACAAAATAAAGCATAGAAAAGATATACTAAATTATGTTTGTTAAATTATAATTGCTTTTTATAGTCATTTAACTAATTAAGAAGAAGAACACTTTTCCTATATTTATTTAATCAGTTCATCTAATATAGTTTTAAGCCCTTATATTTTTGTTTTTATAGTTACTAGGAGCAGTTAATTCATAATTTAACAGCAATTGTTTAATAAAATTTAAAAAAAAAATATAAGCTCAAAATATTTATAGATTTATCTTATTGTCATTCAAGTCATAAAATTCCATGTTAGTAAAAATCTTTTGATTACTATTCAACACAATTGTCACGCTTTAATTTTGGACTTCTGATAATCATTGTCTCTTCAGTGTTTTTTCTTCTTTTTCCCTTTAAATTAAAAATACACTAAAGTAATAAAGTAAATGAAAATAGAGATAGATAATGGAAGGAGTTAAAGAGGAAATGCAATCAAAGTTTCGTAAAATGTTAACGCTGAGGAATGTAACAACTGTTACATAAAATATGAATAAAATCAGCAATTACAGTTTTGATTTGAATGATTTTAGATGTGAAAGGTAAAATAAGTAAATCTCTAAGAAACCAGGAATAATTACACTATGAAGTTACATGAACATTTACACAAAATTATGAAGAAAAAAAAATTTCTACTTTGATTGTCACGATTTTAGTTGTGAATTTCTATCAGACTAACATGCACTGCATTTATGTTGAATGCTACACAAACAAATACTACACAGTTAAAAATAATAATGAAAAAAATCAATAATTACTATTTTGATTATAATGATTTAGTTTGTACAGTAAAGAAAAAATAATAAAAAATCTCTACTGTCGAACAATACACTCATATTCACAATGGGGATATTTCCATATCGTGATTTGTCATACCAAGTATAATTACCAAAAAGATTTTAAGCTAGCGATTTTTTTTAAAGGAAAAAACACATAGAAAGTGTTCAGCCCAGGGTGGCTACGAGTTTTACCTCAGGAGTTGGTCCTTTTTGTGATTTTTCCCCGCATGGGCCCCTACCCAAAAGTTTCCAAGTTTTAAAAATTATTCGGACACAAATCATGATAAGGAAATTTTCCCTTGACGTGATTGACAATGGATGAACATTAGCTAAGAAAGCTTGATACCATACTTTGAAAACATTTAAACTAAAATAAACAAATTTACCAGATCTCCAACCAAATGGTCCATCAAATTGCGCAGTTCGACTCGAAATATTGGAGTAAATTTCTTTAAGAAGCAGAGATCTCTCTTCAACTCCTAGGGATTCTGGTTGTTCAACGGTGGTGTAATCCTCAGGTAAGGAATAAAAAAGACGATTACCAGAGTTTTTCACTGCAGGTACGTGTTGAGCACTCAACTCAGCTCCATTTTCGATAGATTTCTCAATTTTGGTTACGATGTTTTCCATCATATTAGAAGAAAAACATCGAATGAATTTATTAGGCTTTAAAATCAACGATCGGATTCGTATCATATACTACAAGAAAAGCGAAGTTATTGTGATAAACCACAAAAATATCACATTGCAAGGTAAGAATTCGTGGAGAGATATTTCAGATGAGTTTAATATGAATCAAATTTAAATGTTTATGAATGAAATACCAATTATACACGTGTCTATTGATGATATGATTACTTTTTTTTTTAAACAGTGGTTGTCAACAAAAGTTGATATATGTCATTGATGGATTGATCTAAAAGAATAGCAACTGAGATTAATTAATAAGTTTTATACATTTTTTAAAAATTAGCTTATAGCTTTCCAAAATTGCATTAATATCAATTATAGAAGGCGCTGTAATCTCTAATAATTGAATCTCATAGAAGGGAACGAAATCTAAACTGATTTCTCTAGCAAGTTAAGAAAACTTAAACTTTCGAAAAACCTATTTAAGAAAGCTCAAGTGCATTTTAGGAAAGCTTAAAATTGATAGTGAAAACAGATTATAATACCCTTTTTAAAGAGTTGAGTTTTCTTCAGTTTGAAATTGACGAATGGATGGGTGATCGTGTAAAGCTAAGGGTGGCGGCGCTAGTGGTAAAATTGCTCTTTCTAGACTTCCGGGTTACTGCTTCCGATATATTTTTACGCCGCAGATTGAAAAAACGCGCCATCATATTATTGCATCATATCTTTTGCAGTATTTCACATGTACCGAG
Source organism: Parasteatoda tepidariorum (assembly GCF_043381705.1). Taxonomy (NCBI): domain Eukaryota; kingdom Metazoa; phylum Arthropoda; class Arachnida; order Araneae; family Theridiidae; genus Parasteatoda; species Parasteatoda tepidariorum. Next base: position 20,171,605 of record NC_092215.1, read on the forward strand.
TTCTTTCTTTCAGCCTTTAAACTTCAGCATTATCATATTAATATTATAATCATTAGAATATTTTCTAATTAGGCTATCTTAAAAAGATATTTTTAAAGATATTTTTGGTAACATTTTATTCAAATGTAGCCAAATAAGGGATAAAATACAAAACATGGCAAACCTTAAGAATTATTCACAATGAGATATTAACTTTCCAAAATTTTTTTTGGCCTTACGACCTCTGAGAATCAATACATTTCTGAAAGCTCTTATGAATGGTTCATGTGGTTTGAAAAGTT
>NC_092215.1:20172610-20331042 GCF_043381705.1 Parasteatoda tepidariorum
CAGGGCCGGATTAACCTATAGGCACACTAGGCACGTGCCTAGGGCCTACGAAATTCAGGGGCCTACGAAAAACTTGGGAGAAAAAAATTTGTTGACGAAAATAATTTAGCTTTAAAAACAACAAGTGTATTTTGCACAAAATTATGAAGATACAAATAAAAGTATAATATTTTTCGGTAATAAATTATTTTGCAGAATCTTGTGATCTAATATATTGCTTTTTTGCGATTTTTGGATTCAACGAAATCTTGTATTATGCAGTCGAATTCCAAATCGATACCAACCGCAATACCGGCAGTATGTTGGTATTGCAGATAAAGTTCGATAAACAAATTTGTAAATTAAAATCCATATTAATAAAAATGTAAAAAAAATATGCAAGAAAATTTTAGCATATATTTTAAAAAGAGGGGAGGAGTGGGGGAAGGAGGGGAGGGCCCAAAAACGACTATGACTAGGGCAGGGCCTGATTACCGAAAAGGCACAGGAAGCAAGTGCTTTCCCTGTAAAATTCTAGGGGGGCCCCCAAATGACTGAAATTAAGGGCCCAATTTCTTATTTTTTGCAAAAGCAGAAAATAATAATTAAGGAAGTAAGAAAAAAATTGGCGTTAAAAAAAGAGACTAATCTTGCAAAGAACCTTTCGTATAACAACAAGAAATTTTATAATTTAATTTAGTGAAATATTTAAATTTTTTTAACATATGTGCTAGCTACTCCCTCATGTTTTTGTTACTATAAAGCACGTAAAGAAGGGCCCAACATGATTGCATAAGATCTCTGTATTCCTTTCCAAGTTTCTTATAGTTTTCACATGGTTCTTGTCTCTTTAAAATGTATTGCTTATGGGCGAAAAATATCAAAAGTTTCTTTTGCTCAAGCTGGGGGGGGGGCAAAATCCAATTATGCTTCCCCTATTTTCAGAGGTTAATCGGGCCCTGGACTAGGGCCTACGAAAGGTATAATCCGGCTCTGGAGGAAGTGAATTGTACCTGAGATGTACAATTAATTTGACTAATTTCTTACTTGAAGTATATTTTTAACATTCTTTTTCTCTAGTATTTTATTTATTTATTTTATATACATGTTAAAATTTTATCAATCCATTATATTGATGATTACATGAGCAATATGCTCATAATTAATTCTCTACTTACATTTTTAGAATACAAGAACCACAAGATTACACCTCAAGGATCCTACACTCCATGATGAAGAGGTAAAGGGCCACTCCAGAATCAGGCACCCCGACCAACCGACAGGACTAGGACTAGGAGCTAGTGAAGAGATTTTACTTTCTCAAACGTGCACAAAGCGGAGCTTGTTACGTAATAAAACCGGTTGAACCTTGTCGCGCTGATTAACGTGTTTCATCAATTGAATAATAAGATAATAGAATGAATTAAAATTTTGTACATTTTATTTACAAAGATACTAATTAGATGATATTTTAGAGACACAGACATTAAAAAGTAAGATTTTGAAAGATATAATTACTATAATTAAAAGTGAATTTTGCTTTAAGTGAGATGTCACAGTTCTGCCTCTCCATTAGCCTGTGGTTGATAGGTAATTGTTCGTGATGCTTGAATTCCAAACATTTTTGATAAAGAGTTTGGAATCGGCTCTTATGATCAAGTGACTGTTTTAGGTACTCCTGGACATTTAACAACTATATAAAGCTTGGGCAATTACACTCGATAACAAAAAAACCGACGCACCAGAAGCAATCATGCGATTGCTTCTTGGTGCCAGATTACAGTGGTGCATGGCTCGATCAGGCTGGAATGATGCCGACTGGGGTCGTATAGTCTTTAGCGACGAATCCCGCTTCCAACTGTGTCCTGACGATCATCGAAGACGTGTTTGGAGACGCACAGGGCAGAGGGGGGGGGAGATCCTGGCTTCACTATTGCACGCCACACCGGGCCTCAACAAAACATTATGGTCTAGGATGCCATTTCCTTTGACAGCCGGACCCCTTTGGTCGTCATTAGAGGTACACTTACTGCACAGCGGTACGTCGACGACATCCTAAGACCTGTTTTGCTACCGTTCCTTTTGCAGCGCCCTGGGCTGGTTTTAAGCAGGACAATGCCAGACCACATACGGTATGTGTTGCTATGAACTGTCTGCAAGCTTGTCAAAGTCTTCCTTGGCCTGCCAGATAACCAGATCTCTCTCCCATCGAGCATGTCTGGGATATGATGGGAAGGCGATTGCATCTGGCACGGAATGTTGATGATCTTGTTCGACAATTGGATCGAATTTGGCAGGAAATACCGCAAGAGAACATCCGGGAGCTTTATCGGTCTATGCCACGCCGTGTGGCAGCTTGTATCCAGGCTAGAGGCGGGTCAACACCTTATTGAACTTGTTACCGTAACTCTGCAATATATTATTCAATTATTCTGAAATTTTAATCATTTACTATTCTGTACATTGTCTTCCTATCCACCAATTTTCGTTTCAATCGGACAACTCCTTCTTGGTGCGCCGATTTTTTTGTTATAAAGTGTATTTCCGTTTTCATGCAAACTATTGGAATAGCTTCCGGCTACTGAGAAAAGTGGTCTATGTAGGTTAGACAGCGTGTATAGCTACTCGATGGCGGCATAGAGCCTATCAAATTGATGTTTATATGATTAAAACGTTCGCTAAGAACATTAAATTCATGTAGTGGTCGAACTATGTCTATGACTTTTTCGGTACGTAAAAGCGAATATGATTCGTTAATATGTCACAATAAAGATAAATTGTTTATCCAGGAACTTGAAGTTTTTGAAGTTTTAAGCTGATACTAAATTCCAATAATTCTTTAAATTTAGGGCAATTTGTTTGATTATTAGATATTTCGAAACAATTTAAATCATTTGGTGCATAAAGATTCTGAATACGAGAAAGTGCATCAGCCTCAATATTTTCTGAGCAACTGATGTGGTGTATGTTAGTTGAAAATTAGGCTATAAAATTTAGTTGATTTATTTGTCTTGGAGATAGCGTATTTAATTGTTCAGTAAAAGCATGAACTAGTGATTTGTTATCGATGAAAGTCATAAAATCACTCCTAAGATGCAGCGAAAATATTTAATAACTGTAAAACAAAACGATTTAACGAAACCAAACCAATGGATTTTGCTTCCAAAAATGTGGTACTTTAAGGAAGATACGAGAAATTTCGCTGTTGTTACTTTCTACAGGCATCATTTAAGGCGAAGAAAAGCGCAATGAATAGTTTCATGAAAATCCGAGATCACCAGCTAGTCGAGCTGGTTAAATGTCGCGACAATTTAATAACAAGATAATATAATAAATGAAAACTATATGCATTTTATTTATAAGATAATAATAAGATGAAATTTAAGAAACACAGACATTAAAAAACTAGCTTATTTAAAGGACAATATTATTATCATTGAATCCTAGAGTTCAACATTTTCTGTTTATGTTAACCTTAGTAAGCTCCTCAAAATTTGTTTCGTCACAACCTCTTTCCTTGTTTCTGAAATCACCTGATTTATGAGGCAACCGTAAGCATTCAAACCAAAACAGTTATGAGGCTCTACTAGCGCCACTTACGCTGGGCTTTGGACGGTTCTCCATCTAAACAAAGTAAGTAAAGGCAGCGGTTCACAATGGGGTAACATTTACCTACCACTTATCAAGCGTTAGAGGAAATAAGAATAATGTGGAGCCATCTCTATGTCTTATCGATCTTGTGCACACTATAGTAATTATTTTCTATTCTCCCTCCAGACAAAACTTTTCTGCGCAGAAAACATTCAAAATGCAGTTATGGAGCTGCCATTATGGCACTGGGCTTTAAATTGTTCTCCATCCATACAAAGTAAGTAAAGTTAGCGGTGCACAATGGGGTAACATTGCAGTTATGGCGCTGGACTTTAGACCGTTCTTCATCCATACAAAGTAAGTAAAGGTAGCGGTGCACAATGGGGTAACATTTACCTATCACTTATCAAGCGTTAGAGGAAATAAAAATAATGTGGAGCCACCTCTATGGCTTATCGATCTTGTCCACGCTATAGTAATTATTTTCCATTCTCCCTCCAGATAAAAATTTTCTGCGCAGAAAACATTCAAAATGTAGTTATGGAGCTGCCATTATGGCGCTGCGCTTTAGACGGTTCTCCATCCATACAAAGTAAGTAAAGTTAGCGGTGCACAATGGGGTAACATTGCAGTTATGGCGCTGGGCTTTAAGCGGTTCTTCATCCATACAAAGTAAGTAAAGGTAGCAGTGCACTATGCTATGGGGTAACATTTACCAACCACTTATCAAGCGTTAGAGGAAATAAAAATAATGTGGTGCCGTCTCTATTGCTTATCGATCTTGTTTACGCTATAGTAATTATTTTCCAATCTCCCTCCAGATAAAAATTTTCTGCGCAGAAATCATTCAAAATGTAGTTATGGAGCTGCCATTATGGCGCTGCGCTTTAGACGGTTCTCCATCCATACAAAGTAAGTAAAGTTAGCGGTGCACAATGGGGTAACATTGCAGTTATGGCGCTGGGCTTTAAGCGGTTCTTCATCCATACAAAGTAAGTAAAGGTAGCAGTGCACTATGCTATGGGGTAACATTTACCAACCACTTATCAAGCGTTAGAGGAAATAAAAATAATGTGGTGCCGTCTCTATTGCTTATCGATCTTGTTTACGCTATAGTAATTATTTTCCAATCTCCCTCCAGATAAAAATTTTCTGCGCAGAAATCATTCAAAATGTAGTTATGGAGCTGCCATTATGGCGCTGCGCTTTAGACGGTTCTCCATCCATACAAAGTAAGTAAAGTTAGCGGTGCACAATGGGGTAACATTGCAGTTATGGCGCTGGGCTTTAAGCGGTTCTTCATCCATACAAAGTAAGTAAAGGTAGCAGTGCACTATGCTATGGGGTAACATTTACCAACCACTTATCAAGCGTTAGAGGAAATAAAAATAATGTGGTGCCGTCTCTATTGCTTATCGATCTTGTTTACGCTATAGTAATTATTTTCCAATCTCCCTCCAGATAAAAATTTTCTGCGCAGAAATCATTCAAAATGTAGTTATGGAGCTGCCATTATGGCGCTGCGCTTTAGACGGTTCTCCATCCATACAAAGTAAGTAAAGTTAGCGGTGCACAATGGGGTAACATTGCAGTTATGGCGCTGGGCTTTAAGCGGTTCTTCATCCATACAAAGTAAGTAAAGGTAGCAGTGCACTATGCTATGGGGTAACATTTACCAACCACTTATCAAGCGTTAGAGGAAATAAAAATAATGTGGTGCCGTCTCTATTGCTTATCGATCTTGTTTACGCTATAGTAATTATTTTCCAATCTCCCTCCAGATAAAAATTTTCTGCGCAGAAATCATTCAAAATGTAGTTATGGAGCTGCCATTATGGCGCTGCGCTTTAGACGGTTCTCCATCCATACAAAGTAAGTAAAGTTAGCGGTGCACAATGGGGTAACATTGCAGTTATGGCGCTGGGCTTTAAGCGGTTCTTCATCCATACAAAGTAAGTAAAGGTAGCAGTGCACTATGCTATGGGGTAACATTTACCAACCACTTATCAAGCGTTAGAGGAAATAAAAATAATGTGGTGCCGTCTCTATTGCTTATCGATCTTGTTTACGCTATAGTAATTATTTTCCAATCTCCCTCCAGATAAAAATTTTCTGCGCAGAAATCATTCAAAATGTAGTTATGGAGCTGCCATTATGGCGCTGCGCTTTAGACGGTTCTCCATCCATACAAAGTAAGTAAAGTTAGCGGTGCACAATGGGGTAACATTGCAGTTATGGCGCTGGGCTTTAAGCGGTTCTTCATCCATACAAAGTAAGTAAAGGTAGCAGTGCACTATGCTATGGGGTAACATTTACCAACCACTTANATATATATATATATATACATATTTGTAAAAATAAAGGTAACTGATATTTCTTAGAGATGGTATAATGGGAATGTTTTACTTCATAGGTATTTTATTTTTATTTTTGCATAAGCAATTGTGTTAACCTATCCTTCTTTTTTCATTTAAAAACTTAAAAAAAGAAATTTCATAGTTTTCTGTTCTTTAAAATCAAGTTAATCAATTGGGTCAATTTCTGTTCGTTTCATACGTGAAAGAAAAAAAAATTCCCGTTTTTAAACTTTTGAGTGTTTATTTAAACTAAAATAAATTTAAATAGAAATGAATGCAATACAATGAGGATTATATTTTTAATTTAAAAAGTGTTACAATTATAAGCTAAATAATAGTTAAAATTAAGAGATATAAAAATTAAAATAAATAGAAACGATTCCCTTAACAAGATTGGGTTTTTGCCAAGATTTAACAATTTATAAATTCCAGAATATATTTTTGGAACTAATTCTTCCAATTGTTTCACAATTTGTTATGAATGCCTTTTTATTCTTAATGTTTGTACCTAAATGGCATGACTAGTGTCTAAAGCAAAAAAAAAAAAAAAAAAAAAAAAAAAAAAAAAAAAAAAAAAAAAAANAAAAAAAAAAAAAAAACTGTCTTGGTGTACAGTTGGTCAACCCGATTTTGGTCTCTGAGCTAAGGTATTGTATATGTGTTACTGCTCCCTTGAAAAGTGCAATCAAATTTTTTTTGATTTTTAGTTGAGAACTTGCTAAAAGTTGTAGCAGAAATTATAAAAGGGATTTTAAAAAATGTTTAGATTCTTCTTAATTAGGCGAAAGAAAAAAAATTACTTATAGTTTAAATAATTTAATAAACAAAACAAAGGTAATTTAGTGCAAATTTTAATATTCTAGCAAATAAACTTTGCCTTTTTTGCAATTTAATCCTTATTATTTTTTAAAATCAGGTTTGTAGCTACAAAAAAAAAAAAAAAAAAAAAAAAAAAAAAAAAAAAAAAAAAAAANAAAAAAAAAAAAAAAAAAAAAAAAAATCAGACATCAAATTGGCATGATAGCAATTACTAAAATTCTATTTTAAATTTATTACATATTTTTTAGAGCTTAATATGTTTTAAGAATTATTTTCATGATTAAAAATGGTGCGAATTTTCAAATTCAATGTTTAGAGCAGTTTAATTGTTTTCATTGGTTACTGAGGAAAAAAATAGAATTTAGTTAAACTAATTGCGAGTAAGTTTTAAATGTCGACAGTAAAATGTTCAGTTTATGTATTTCTAAAAAATGGTCTGTGTTTAAAATATTTAGATTAAAAGATATTATATGAGAATTTATTTTAAAATTTACCTAGTACGCCATTAAATGCAACATCTATACTATCCTTTTCTTGTCGGTCTAAATATGAATTGTATCTTCCGTTTGTGGAAAATATTAAGTTTTGATTCAACATGTAAAAGGAATTTTTTTGGATTTTTTTTTAAGGTGAAAATATAAATTTTTATATAAATTTTGTGGTGCTAGTTTGTAGGAAAAATTAAAGCGCTATTTTTAGAAGCATGGCATTTTTTAAAGAAAAAAAAAAAAAAGAGATCCATGCTTGAAATATTTAAACTAAGACGGGATTTAAAGGAAAAAACTTTCAGTTATTTTTTTCAAAAACATTGCTAACAGAGATTTAAATTCCCAATATTCTTTTATGGTAGTTAAGATGGCAGCACCATAAGATAACAAAAGATGATGTTGAAATTGTATATGTATCTAAAGTGATTAAACATATGAAATAAACATAATAATTAAGCACAATGAAAAATTTTAAAATTACTTTTAAGAAAAAATTCTTCTTCATACTTCCTTTTAGATTTTATTTACTTTTATTTTTTTCTCTTCACTATCACATAATTACAGATGATTCGAATATTTTTTACGTGATTCCCTGCAGATGGCAGCACTATAAGACAAAAAACAAACAATTTAGATAGCAGTATAATAGCAAAAGAATTTAAAAATTGTTCCAGTTTATTAATTCAGGATTATCATTCCTTTCTATTTGTTCGTACTTTACTAACATTGTTCTGTTGTCTCCCTGGTAAAAGAACTGAATTACTTCTTGTTGTATTGGAAAATGTTATTATTATTAATAATATTAATAAAACTGCATTATAATTTAGAATATTGCTTTAGACTTTACTTTTGTTCGAATGAATTGCAGGAAATTTCTTTTTAAATGTTAAGAATGTAAGGTTTTAAATTAAACCTCACACAAGCTTCTAATGCTCTATTGAAATTTGATAATAGAAAATTATTAAGAAATTTATATGAATAATTTAAATAAAATGCATAATTTAAATAAGTAACATTTTAAAAACTTAGACACGATTGCAGGGAATTTGAGTAAGTTTTAAGGACTGCACTAGTGGTAATAAAGATAAAAGCCTATGTTAAAACTTACAATATTTTATTTAAACTGTTAAAAAAAAATAGCAACATATTTCCATTTTTGTCTGTTTTAGGCTTCAATATACTATCGAAATTTACTCGTTATTTTAAACTATTTTAATATAATATTCGAGTTCAAATATTGGTTTTTGTCTTTTGCTGTAATCAGCATAAAGTTTTTATTATCTTTAATACAATGTAGATGGCAGCACCATTGAAGAATTTGAATTTTGATGATTTGATATAATTGCAGGGTTATTTCAATTTGCATATAAATTTATTATGATTATAATTTTTCAAAGTGATATTTCTTGGCTCTTGATGTTTTTCTATTATAGTTTCAAAACGAATTTCGTTTCAATAATCGATAAATATTTTAGCTATACAATTATGCGGGTTTGCAAAGGTCGTGAATATTTCTATATACTCAAACAGTTTTCAAAATGAAGTTGCAGTAGTAAAATATTAGCGAATAATGTCATTTTTCTTTTGAATAATATTAAATAAATAATAACAAGAAACTGCAGCGAAAATACGTACGTGATAATAAAATTTCCTCATTGGCTTCGAAAATTATAAAGTCACTGTTTTCATTCATCATTAAATGGAAGAAGTTTTATTTGTACGTTTGAAAACAATGAATTAAATTCAAAATGTGTGCTTAAGAAAATAGACATTTTGAAACTCGTTTTCGAAGGTGCGAGTTTTATTAGAAGGTCTGAAGAAGACTAGGGCCCATCTAGGGCTGTTGTGAAACTGGAGAAGAATGAATTCGGAAACATCATAAAATGAGCTTTTTCGTTGATAAAAAAATAAACTGAAATGTTTAATAAAATGAAATGAATAATCCTAAGAAACTGACGAGTAACGTTATCAATCTTTCTGCTTCATTTTTTTAGTCAATGGAAAAACTTTATAAGCTTTAACTATTAAAGTGGAAATGTACTCCTTCATTTCGCTTTGAAATGTATTCTGTTTTGACTTGCCTCTCCCGGCCACAAGTATGCATTTTTCCGACATGTATTTCATGTAATACGTATTTTGAGAAAAATTGATTTCGTCAAACGCGTATTTCAAGCTATGTTCATATTCTTAAGCGTGCAATTTGACTTATGTCGGAAATAAACAGCTAAGCGATGATTTGGAAAAAAAAGATGTTTAACGAATTTGAAAGGCAGGGGAAAAGTTTATGTTATCACAATTGAATTGCAAATTTCGACAACTATTTTTTATCAGACCTTTGACAGCAGCGTACGTTACATAAGTTTTGTAAGAGACATCAGTAACAGATCATAAATATATTGTACAGAAAATATTAGATATTAAAAGGAAATCGTAAGAAATATTTGCGATTGGAATCAGAACAAAATACACGATGATTTTAAAAAAAATGTTTAATGAATTTGAAAAATAGGGGAGAAAAACTTATGTTATCTCAATCGAATTGCAAACTTCGACAACTATTTTCTATCAGACCTTTGACAGCAGCTTACGTTACATAAGTTTTACAAGAGACATCAGTAACAGATCCAAAATATATTGTACAGAAAATATTAGATATTACAGGGAAATCGTAAGAAATATTTGCGATTGAAATCAGAACAAAATAGACGATGATTTAAATTTTGTTTTTCTTCTTCTTTTTTTTTTAACGAATTTGAAAAATAGGGGTAAAAAACTTATGCTATCACAATCGAATTGCAAATTTCGACTAATATTTTCTAAAAAACCTTTGACAGCAGCTTATGTTACATAAGTTCTGTAAGAGACATCTGTATTATCCAATATATATCGTACAGAAAATATTTGATATTACAAGGAAATCGTAAGAAATATTTGTGATTGAAATCAGAGTGAAAATAGGCGATGATTTAAAAAAAATATATGTTTAACGAATTTGAAAAAATAGAGGGGAACAGCTTATGCTATCACCATCGAATTGCAAATTTCGACAACTATTTTCTATCAGACCTTTGACAGCAGCTTATGTTCCATAAGTTTTGTAAGAGACATCTGTAGCAGATCCAAAATACATCGCACAGAAAATATTACATATTACAAGGAAATCGTAAGAAATATTCGCGATTGGAATCAGAACGACAATTGATGATTTAAATATTTTTTTAAATTTCTTTTTAACGAATTTGAAAAATAGGGGGAAAAAACTTATGCTGTCACAATCGAATTGCAAATTTCGACTAATATTTTCTAAAAAACCTTTGACAGCAGCTTATCTTATATAAGTTCTGTATGAGACATCTGTATTATCCAATATATATCGTACAGAAAATATTTGATATTACAATGAAATCGTAAGAAATATTTGCGATTGAAATCAGAAAAAAAATAGGCGATGATTTAAAAAAAAAAATTGTTTAACGAATTTGAAAAAATAGAGGGGAAAAGCTTATGCTATCACAATCGAATTGCAAATTTCGACAATTATTTTCCATCAGACCTTTGACAGCAGCTTATGTTACATAAGTTTCGTAATAGACATCAGTAGTAGATAAAAAATATATCGTACAGAAAATATTAGATATTACAAGGAAATGGTAAGAAATATTTTCGATTAAAATCAGAACGAAAATAGTCGGAATTTTGACCGCAACAAATTTAGAATGAAAATATTGATACATCTTTATGTTCGATACATAAAAGTGTAATTCAGGAAATTCGAGAACAAGATTAAATTATTTTTCTTCCATAAACATGGTATGGGGCAATAACCTGTAACCAATGGTTGTCCCAGCTGGTCTATAAAAGATTGGTAATAAATAGTACGATAGTAATTTATTTGTTTTATGTAATTTAGGATGTAACATTCCGTATTCATTTATATGACTTAGAATACAATGTTTCTGAAAATAAATTATCACACTGCCTATAATTCGCAGTATTTCTGAAACTATATAAAAGAAATAAAAAGAAATTGGGCCCAATCATGTAGCTCCCGTTTCTATGTAAAAAACAAATTTATATACACATTCATTATTATCTTTTATTATACAATCAAGAATTGATAAAATTTTTTGTTGTTTATTTGTATAGAACACAAATTTCAAGTAATAAAACCCAAAACTTTAAGCTTAAATCTGTTGAATAATTATAGAGGATTACAAAATACGATTTTGTATGAAATGAATTACTAGGTTAATTTTTTGGTTCCACTCATTTGGTTCAAATTTTTATTTTAAAAGCATCATTTAAAAGCTAATACTTTGAAATGATTTAAAAATCTGTATGCCTTAAAATTTGAAAAAATTTGGATAAAAACTGAATTAAGCAATAAAAAATAATAAATATAATTTGGATTTACGTTTTCTAGATTTCTGATGAAATTAATTAGGATTTAGTTCTTTTCTAGATTCTTTTTAAATTTAAAATAAATTTATACTGGTCGTCCTGATATGCAATTTTTCTTAATTTTAAACTTATACTTTTTTGTCTCTCTCGTATGCCTGTGAAGGCAGAGGGGTGCGATTGTTCCTGTTTTCCAGTGGCGCCATCTATGGACAAGAATTCGACTTCTGCCACACCCATACTTCACACCCCTTTATAGGGCGGGCCCATTCATACATCCATTTATTCATCCACAGATCGTAATTTTGACCTGAATCAGAGAAAGATCAATCTCCAATCCAGTACCCCCTGAGGTTATGGTTTGTTACGGAACATGGAGGACTTTGCGACTCAACAGATTTAACGTGAAACAGTCACTATTTACTACACGGGTAGTCTTCGGCCGGCTGGGTTCGAACCAACGCCTCCTATAACTGAAAGCCTCCTCACGGTTTCTTATAGGTAGTTCGATCAGACCACTGTGAAGGATATCCACTTTCCAAACGAGTCATTTAATACAAAATCTAGTTCAAATAAGAAAGCGGTAGCAAATATATGACTAAAAATTTGTTTTATTAATGAATATTATTGGTTTGCCTCATTCACCTGTCAATCACTATAGATTCAATTCTCAAATATATATAATAAATTTCTCTCAATTACTTTTATAAAAGGTTTTGGGCTCATGAGCACAACTGGCTCAGTTTTTAAATAGTCTGCTCGGACTACTTATAAAAGACTGCGTGGAGGCTTTCTAATGTTGGAGGTTATGGTTCGAACCCACAAACTCTCGGACATGGGCCCAGCGCCCTACCGACCAGGCTATCCCGGCCTGTTATACTTTTAGTTTATGAAAGTTAATACATTATTTTTTAATCGAATATAGTCAAATGTGTATAAATCATGCTTATTTGATTTGAAATTCTGGTTAACTCGAGTTTTTTGCTCGGTTTATAGAATTTTGTTGAGAAAAATAAGGTTAAAAAATACGAATCTTGTTTCAGATTATTCTAATTCTTCATAGGAATGGCCATAAAATGTTACGGTAAAAAGTGTTGGTGAGTACATTTTGAATCTTAGTTAGTAAATCATAACATTTTAAAAAACTGCTGTTTTTATATATTTCAAAACGATAAATCTTAATTAAAAATTTAATCTAACTCAGAACTTAAGATCTAAATTAAGGGCTTGACTAAATCAAATTCTTGGATAAATAAATAAAAATTCGCAAAGTTATTATATATTTTATAAATAAATAATGCAACATAAAAATTTCTAAAAGTAAATATTTTTGAAAGAAAAATCTAACTGCTAATAATTTTTATAAAACTTTAATTCAATCCTTCATTAGGGTTAGCAGTCGTTGTGGTTGCTTGTCAGGCCAATAACAGGGATAGCAACTTTGCTCTGCTTTGTAAAAAAAATATTTTCTGCACATATTAAAAATACATATTAGTACATATTATTATTTTTTAACCTTAGTATTTTTTATCGTTAGTAATTCTTTCACTGCTACGTATTTTTTTCACAACAGGCGCCCAGATCGAAATACAAGTCAAATCAAGAGTAGTGTCTAGTGTCAAAGTTTTTCTCCATGAGATATCATGGAGACTATTTGAAAGAGTGGACGTAATTATCCTGATTCTACAAGTTTTACTATGTAATTCCCTACCAATTTATTTTATATTTTATAACCGTCGTAGAACAGCCGACCCAATTTTATGGGTTTACGACTGCTAATGTTCAACTCCGTAGCCTTGTAATTTTGAACCCAATCCAGAAGACAAGGGAACTCCTGGATCGAGTATAGAGAGAAATTTGCCTTCGTGGAGGACTTTTTAATGGAGCTAACCAGCATTTGCGTTACATGGAGAGGAAGACTACGAGAACCTCCCACGGTTTGTCTGGCGGCAAGGGGAGTCTAGCCCATGATCCGTCTACCACTGAGGATATTTCACGTCAGCACTGTGGTCCGTGCAAGCCGGATGAGGAATTCGTATTGACAGTGATTCGAACCCGGTTCACCTCATTGCAAGGCGAATGCTCTATCCCCTGAGCCATCGCGGCTCCCTACTAATTTATTACAACTTTTGCAGAAAGCCGAGCAGTAAGCCTACAATAAATATGCCCCTTACCTTAAATTTTCATACCTGTCTATTTAAAACTGAGCCCTTCACAACACAGATTGATTAGCTTCTATAGAAATATCTTAAATGCAAGGCAGCTAAATTTCTACTCTTTTAGGGAAATTTCTCCCCCATGATAGCTAAGTCTATATTTGGAAGTATTATCCGCTATTATCTAACTACTCTGCTTTCTGCAAAAGTTAATAAATTGGCAGAAAATTATGTAGTAAAACTTGTAGAATAAGGAAAATTACACCCACTCTTTAAAAGTGCTTCCATGAGAATACTGCAAGAAAGCTACATTTCACATGATACCTTGAATTTCTAATATGTAGTGGTGGAAAAATTACTTAAACCGAAATAGGGTAACCAGTGAAGGAACACTTAAGCTTCGCTTGCCTTTTAAAAAATCATATTAATATCAAAATTCGCAATTTTAGTTAAATGACAGTGTCAACATATTTGTTACTAATTGCAAATTGTGTAAAAAATTGTAGAGAGCTTACATAATATTGTTTTAAAGTACCAGTGAATGAACCAGTGAATGGACAGTAAAGGAACACTTAATTTTGGTTATTTTTTAATGCCCTTTATGAATTTATAAGCCTTACAACTATTTAAAAACAAGCCTATTCTTGAAATTATAACATATAAATACTTGGAAAATGTTAACTTTTTTTGTAATCATGAATAGAAAATTAAAGTGTCAACATATTAACACATACTGTTCATTCACTGGGAAATCTATGCCCAGTAAAGGAATATGCCTGTTCCCTCACTGGTTAGAAGTTGTTTTTCGTATTTTTAACATACTTTTGATGCGGAACATCACTAAAGTTACAAAAAAATTAAAGTTTATCTTTTATTCTCATTAACTTAGAAAAAAACCCAGTAAAGGAGCACTTGTTCCTTCACTGGTTTTTCATCGTTTGGTGATCCAGTGAATAAACACCCCCTTATCTCAGTACTTTATTATGCTATGATGCTTAAAAAAATAAAACGTAACTTCAATAACTATATTTTGAATTCTCTTTTTCACAGCGAGAAAAATATAACAATTACATGCAATTTATTCCACTTCAAACATATAAATACAAAAACGCACCTTATAATTTTTTTCAAAGAAACAAGGTGTTGCAGAGATAATAACAAATTCAAAATTTTTCCAGAGAAGTCTATTTGACCAAGTAATCCAAAACATTGCTAGATGACTTCCTATTGTTTGGCAGTAAGCTACTGTTACCAATCAATCTGAAGAAAAACTTTTAAATTCTTATTTTTAATCAATATATATGAAATGTTCCTTCACTGGTTGGTTTACCCTATACTAAGCTAAGAATTACTTAAATTTCGTTATCACTAGAAAATATATTTTTACAAACCGGAGCAAGTTGGCACTTTTGTATTTTTGTTTTACCTTGTAAATTAAATTTAAAGTTATTTTATACACCACAACATTTAAATGATTCAACAGTTTATATGGAACCATGGTGGCTCAGGGGATAGAGCGTTCGCCTCTGAATGAGGTGGTTCGTACCCGAATACAGTGCTGACGTATCACATTCTCATTGGTACACAAATCATGGGTTAGAATCTTCTTGCCATCAGGCTAACATCGGGAGGTTTTCTTGGTTTTACTCTCCATATAATGCAATGCGAGTTATTTAAATCCAAAAGTCCTCTACGAAGGCCAGTTTGTTCCAATACTTAATTCAGGAGCCGCGATTGCTCATGGGATAGAGTGTTCGCCTTCCAATGCGGCGAACCGGGTTCCAATCCCAGTCGATACAAATTCTGCATCCGGCTTGCACCGACCACAGTGCTGACGTGAAATATCCTCAATGGTAGACGGACCACTGGTTAGAGTCCCCTTGCCGTGAGGCTAACCGTGGCAGATTCTCGTGGTCTTCCTTTCCATGTAACACAAATGCGGGTTAGCCCCATCAAAAAGTCCTCCACGAAGGCAAATTTCTCCCAATATTCGATCCAGGATCCCATTAAATTGGGTCGGCTGTTCAACGACGGTTATAAAATAAAATAAAATACTTAATTCAGGAGTTCCTTTGTCTTCTGGATAGGATTCAAAATTACAAAACTACGGATTTGAACATCGGAAGTCGTAAACTCGATAATTGGGTCGGCTGTTCAACGCTGGTGATAAAATAAAATAAGATTTCAATCTTCCAGAAATTTTAGAAATGGTCAAATCTGAATTACGCAACATAAGAATTTTTTGTAGACTTAAATGAGTAATGAAGCAGTTTTTTGAAAACCGATTTGTGACATGAAGATTTGTGTACTCAACTTGCTTACTAATAAGCTGATTAATATTAATATCTAAACAACGTTTGTGCGTTGAAATTGAGATAGTTGAATCAGCGAAGGTTAACCTGTCCTCAAAGGCCAATATAACCTTTCCTTTCTTCTCCTTTGTTCGGTTGGTTTTGACCTCAAGACGAAAAAGGGAGGAAATCGTATGAATCTTGATAAATCGGTCGAATTATCTCCAATTCCAACAGATTAAATAGGTAACAGTTTTGTTTTGACATCAAGTCGTAAGTCTTCTCCATACCTGCCAACTTTTGATCCCTTCCATTACGATTTTTCCCAGTGGTAGTAAAATGGAATTAAAATTTCAATTGTAAGCAAAAAAATACGTTGTGTTTGAAGAAACATCAGCTGACAACCATGATAGTAACGCATATTAATATATATGCCTAATTTTTTTAAGAATAGTGGTGATCAAAATCATTTAAAAATTAAGTTTATAAAAGAAAATATAGTATATATTTACTACCACTTTAAATATAAAAATAAAATTTTACGCCAAATGCGTAAAAGTTGGCAGGTATGCTTCTCAGTTTAAGGCGTGTTTATTCGCAATTTAAAAACTGTAAATTCGGAAAACTTCTAAATAAGCGCTTCGATAAATGAGAAGAAAGAATAAATTATTTCCCTATAATTAGTGTATTCAGAATTTCCTTGTAAATGTCTAAAAGGGGAACATCATTGTAATTGCTTTAAAAAAAAACTCTAGTTTTTCTAACGAGTTTATGGCTCGTATATAAAATAAAAAGACATATTTGTTTTTGCATTATTCTACATATTTCCCTTTTAAGTTATTCTACATGTTTTATTTTTACGTTATTTTAGTGTTTTTTCAGTATTTTATTATTTCGATAGTTCGATTAGTTTATTCAGAATCTTCTTGCCTTTACATATTAGGAAGACATAAGATTGTCACAAAGAAAGGCTTGTTTTTTAAATGAATTTATAGATTATATATAAAAGGAAAAATGCGTATTAATTATTACATTATTCTATCTATTTTCATTATGAATTATTCTATATGTTTTAAATTATTTCGTTTTATTTTTTATTTTATTTTATTATTTTAAATTATTTTGTTGAGTTTAGTTTATTCTGAATTTCCTTGCATATATCTAAAAGGGGAACATCATTGTAATTGCTTTAAAACCTTCTAGTTTTTCTAACGAGTATATAAAATAAAAAGACATATTTGTGTTTGCAGTATTCTACATCTTTCCATTTTAAATTATTTTACATGTTTTATTTTTTAGTTATTTTAGTGTTTTTTCAGTATTTTATTCCTTCGATATATTTAGTTTATTCAGAATCTTCTTGCATTTACATATTAGGAAGACATAACTGTTATTGTCACAAAGAAAGGCTTGTTTTTTTTAAATGAATTTATGGATTATATATAAAATGAAAAACGCGTATTAATTATTACATTATTCTATCTATTTTCCTCATGAATTATTCTATGTGTTTTAAATTATTTTGTTTTATTTTCAATTTTATTATATTACTTCAAATTATTTTGCTAAGTTTATTTTATTATGAATTTTCGTGCATTTACCTGAAAAAGGAACGCAACAGTGATTGCTTTAATGCATAAAATAAAACATGCATATTTATTTTTACATCATTCAACATGTTTCATTTCTTACTTATTCAACGCATTTTACATTATTATGCATGTATTATTTTCAAAGTAATTTTAAGTATTTATTTTTACATCATTCAACATGTTTCACTTTTATTTTAATCAAAGTGTTTTACATTATTATGCATGTATTATTTCAAGGTAATTTTGTTATTTTGTAATAGCTAGATTTTTTTAAACGCTTCTTGCATTTATTTGAAAGGGGAATACAGCTGTGATTGATTTCAATCAGATAACAACTGTGATTGTTAATGTAAAAAATAAAACATGCATATTTATTTTCATATCATTTTACATGTTTCATTTCAAATTTATTTTAAATGTTTCAGTTTTATATTATTCTACATAATTTAAACATATTTTCAAATTTTAATGAAATAAATTATGTAACATTAAATTCGCGTTTAGCATAAGATTTTTTTTTGAGAATGTAAGATTCTAATTAACACGTTGAATGCCATGGGGGTTACCGGTGACCGGCACTGTGTTTGTTCGTAGCGCCACATGGGTCACCGGTGACCGGTTAAGATTATTAGAAACACATAATTCGAGTAAATTTTTAATTTTTTTTATATTATTATCGGTACTGAAATGTTTTGAAGAAATTAATGCAATATAGAACACACAAAAATAGTTTTATTTATTTACACAGATATGTCAACTTGCTGCGGACAGCGAATAAATATTTTCAAGTGGTAGTTTATTAATTGCGATTCTTGGTTTAATAAATTCAATTTAGTAGATTTTAATCCACCACTATTTCTAAACAATTCGTAGGCTTATATAATTCACCACTTTTTTCAGATATGTCTGTCCTGCGCCGCCCAGGTGCCCATTTTTTTATAAATAAAGAAAGAAAAGACGGATATGTTATGCTAAACCTGTCTAATATTTGCAAATTCTCCAACTCAATACAAGAAAATCATTTGTTAAAAGCTATTCCTGTAACTTAGACAGCAGAAATTATAGATATGGTAATATATACTACGTGAAAATATTTACATGTGCAGTCAATCTACAACTTAATACAAGAAAATCGTTTGTTAGTTGTTATTAGTTTAGCTTTGGCAAGAGAAATATAGTAAAAGATAATACGTGAAAAGTTTTACACGTGCTGTTAATCTCCAACTCAATGAGAGAAAATCATTCTTAGAAGCTATTTCTTTAACTTAGACAACATGTATTTTAGAAATAGTAATATATACTATGTGAAAATTTTTACACGTGCAATCAATCTTCACTCAATACAAGAAAATCGTTTGTTAGAGGTGATTTCTGTAACTTTGTCCGGAAAAAATTATTGAAATAGTAAAAGATACTGTACTACAAGCTTTACTGAAAGCTTTAATACATGCTGTCAATATCCACTTAAATATAGGGAATTGTTTTGGTTAGAAGCTATTTTTGTAACTTAGACAGCAGAAATAGTAGAATATGCAATGAGAAAACTTTAACAAGTGCTCTCAATCTTCAACTCAATATAAGAAAATCATTTGTTAGAAGTGATCTCTGTAACTATGACAACATAAGCTATAGCAAAAGATAGTAAATGAAAATATTTACACTTGCTGTCAATCTCCAACTCGATATAAGAAAATCATTTGTTAGAAGTGACCTCTGTAACTATGACAACAGAAACTATACCAAAAGATAGTAAATGAAAACATTTACACTTGCTGTCAATCTCCAACTCGATATAAGAAAATAATTTGTTAGAAGTGATCTCTGTAACTATGACAACAAAAACTATACAAAAGATAGTAAATGAAAACAATTACACTTGCTGTCAATCTCCAACTCGATTTAAGAAAATCATTTGTTAGAAGTGATCTATGTAACTATGACAACAGAAACTATAGCAAAAGATAGTAAATGAAATCATTTACACTTGCTGTCAATCTCCAATTCAATATAAGAAAAACATTTGTTAGAAGTGATCTCTGTAACTATGACAACAGAAACTATACCAAAAGATAGTAAATGAAAATATTTGCACTTGCTGTCAATCTCTAACTCGATATAAGAAAATCATTTGTTAGAAGTGATCTCTGTAACTATGACAACAGAAACTATAGCAAAAGATAGTAAATGAAAGCATTTACACTTGCTGTCAATCTCCAACTCGATATAAGAAAATCATTTGCTAGAAGTGATCTATGTAACTATGACAACAGAAACTATAGCAAAAGATAGTAAATGAAATCATTTACACTTGCTGTCAATCTCCAGTTCAATATAAGAAAATCATTTGTTAGAAGTGATCTCTGTAACTATGACAACAGAAACTATACCAAAAGATAGTAAATGAAAACATTTACACTTGCTGTCAATCTCCAACTCAATAAAAGAAAATCATTTCCGATAGAGGTTATTTCTGTAACTTTGATAATAGAATTATAAAAAGCAAACAAATAAAGCTATGAGTTAACGTTCATTGTTTACAGAATCGAAAAAAAATCTCTATTTTTTTCCGGAATGATTGACACTCAAACTTCTAAGAAGTTGCATTTCTTTCACGCAAGAAGTAGTTGGTAACATAAACTGCTGCATTACTAAGATTTATAACAAAGGGAAATTTCGAAAACTTGAAAAGCTTCAAAATGCTCATTTTTATGACTCTGTGGTATAGGTCACTAGAGCAAGCGCAATTGCGAAAACCCCTTTGTTTTCATTCACTTTAAACTACTGACCTTAACAAGTATCAAGTTTAACGAAGGTATAAGGCTACTTCAATAACAGAAGGTTGTTGAAACATCCCTCGAAGGTCATCGAATAAAAATTGTAGCCTCAAGTCAATAATTTTTTTGTTCACTTCATAATTATAAATACTTTCATTTTACTTTGACGTCAATAATATGGTTCGCATATAATTGACCATACCCAATCTCAATTTATGTTACATTCAAACTGTGATTTGTATTAGTTGTTTTAGAAAAGATGGGAAATTTTGAGTTCGTAGAATATTAAAAGTTTGTAGGCTTAGACAATAATTCTTTTGTTCATTCCATACTTTCACTTTGCTTTGACGTCAATAATATGTTTCGCATATATTTGACCATACCTAATCTCTATGTCACATTCAAGCTGTGATTTGTATTAGTTGTTTCAGAAAAGATGGAAAATTTTGAGTTTGTAGAATATTGAAAGTTTGTAGGCTTAGACAATAATTCTTTCGTGCATTCCATACTTTCACTTAGCTTTGACGTAAATGATGTGGTTTGCATATATTTCCTATTTCAGTCTTATTTTGTTTCAATTCTTTTTCATTGTGACTTGAATTAGTTGCTTTGTAAAAAACGGTAATTTTTACTTTTAAAATATGTGAAAAACTAATCGCCATTCGAATCATAAATTTTGTCGCTTTAGCTAACACTTACGCTGTTCCAAATTAGTTGCTACTTAGCATACTTTTGCGCTGATTATTGATAGTAATAATTTTCTGATTTTGTTTGAATATTTTTCAGAGATTTCTGAGCGCTATGCTGCCAATCTCATTCACTTATCAAATATTCCCTCCGTTTCTTCCTTAATCAGTATCAAATTAGTTCCAAACTGATAATTAAAAAAAATATCAGAAATTTATTAATTTAAATATTTATTAAAAACTTCCAGGATTCGCATACTCTTAAGCCACGCCCCATTTGTAAGGACTCTTCAAACAGCAATCGCTTAAAATTATCTTCAAGTAAATGAATCAAAAATTCGTGAGTAGTATAATTTTATAGATGTTTATCTACAAAACTGCATCCGAAGTTACTTATGATCCCACTTACTTGAAATGTAGCAACTATTTTGGGACAAAATTTTCGACCTAAATGTTGCAACAAATTTTTGACGGAGCGAGTAATTATTTGTTCACTATATAATTATAAAATACCGCATTTTACTTATTTTATTTTATTTTTTAACCGTTGTTGAACAGCCCAATTTTTTGGGGTTTATGATAACTAATGTTCAACTACGTACCCTTGTAATTTTGAACCCAATCCAGAAGACAAGGGAATTCCTGGGTCAAGTATTGGGGGAAATTTGCCTTCGTGAGGGACTTTTTGATGGAACTAACCCAAATTTGTGTTACATGATCGAAGAAAACAACGTAAACCTCCCACTGTTAGCCTGACAGCACGGGGACTCTAACCCATTATCCGTCTACATCTGAGGATATTTAACGTCTGTACTGTGGTAGGTGAGAGCCCGGTGCGGAATTCGTATCGACCAGCCATCGCCTGGATCAAGATGCTATTTTTCTGGTGGTCTCTTTGTATTCTTATTTTTGAAAGTTGTAGTTGTAATATATAATTGAAATTACTGCATTATAATATACTTTCAAATTTATAGAGCCTTTGGCAGCCCTGTTAAAAGAAACTATTAGTTTTATAACGTTTTTTTGAAAAAGACTACGTTTAAAAATCTAAGCATTTTATGCAGATTGATGACATAACGTTACGTATTCCTAGCAAATTCTTTAGAAAAAGTTCTCAAAAGATAAGTTTGAAAGTCGGATTGAAAAGCCATCTCCATTTTCTTAAATGCGCATTTTGAGCTATGCTCATTTTGTTAAATAAGCATTTTGAGTTGAGTCCACGAGCTTTGAGCTATGTCTATGTCTTTGAGAATTTTCAATCCAGGGATGCCACAGGCAACTATTTATGTAAGAAAGTGGTAGAAACTCAATTATCTTTTATTTATTTAATATCTCTTTAATCATTCAATCGTGTCTACCACTTTGACTTCCATTTCACATTATTCACATACAAATATTTGTTTGCATTCACTTTAGATAGTTAACTGCTGAAAGAAGCTGCTAATTATTATTTCTTTTAATAGAATTTTGAATTCTATGAGTCAGTACTTTTTTAATCTTTAGTCGCCCGTGGCAACCTAGTAAATAAGCAATTTGACCTTTAGATGCTTTACGAAATCTATGTTACTGATATAGCATCAGCGTAGGTTGCATCTTTACACGGTCACTGGAAACCCTCTAAAGCTCTTCGATATCTTTAATGATGTACAATTCTTTCCAATTTTCCGGAAGATTTTGCTTTCTATTTAAAGGTTCAAGATTTTGCCTAAAAAGGGAATTTTAATTATGCTTATTTTTAAACTATTAAATCTTTAGAAATTCTATTTTTACTTTCAGAATTTTTAGTAACACATTAATTTGTTGGACAAACTCGATAATATTACAATCTTTGTTTCAAGAAATAAGTAAAAAAAAAATTGTATTCATATACAGGTAAAACCCATTAAATCCGAAAAATCCATTAAAGTAAGAGTTTCACGTTCCCTCCCACCAGCCGCCCTCTCCATTTTAACATATGAATTAACACGTTGAATGCCACGCTAATTTTACATGGCTTGCCCGTTTGGCCAAAATGATTTTTGTGTGTTCGATATTGCATTAGTTTCTTCAAACCATTTTAGTAACGATAATAATATAAAAAAAATTAAAAATTTACTCGAATAATGTGTTTCTAATAATCTTGGCTTCGCCGGTCACCGGTGATCCCCGTGGCGCTATGAACAAACTCAGTGCCGGTCACCGGTGACTCACATGGCGTTAAGCGTGTTAAAAACCTCTAGACCAGCTGTATTCAGGGATAACAGTGCCTTATAAAAATAAAGTAGAGGTAGAGAAATTATATTTTTTCCCAATTGTGGTTGAAACGAAATGTTATACTTCCACGGCATATTTAAAATTAAAGTAAGTTTAATATTTAGTTATAAAACTGACCATGGTATTGCTTTCGAAATAAAATGAAATATTTTGTGAACTTTAAATCAAATTAATAATTTTTGTTCGTTAGTTTATATTAAATTGCTACCGCATTCTAAATTTTATAGGACACTGCAGCTACTGTAGATTTATACTTGGGATGCCAAATCATCCCGCTCTTTTCTTATTATTGTTCGATTTTGAAATCTTCTTTAACCCCTTGGGGACGGGTGATTCAGAAAAGCATTCGTACAAAATCAGAATCAAGTTGCAATTAAATAAAAAACGGTAACTTAAATGTAGTCGTTACTAATTTGACAGACTTACTTTGCTTTTATTTTAATTATTGTTAGTTTAATCATATATATAATCAATGTTAATTCAAAGTATAACTAAATAGTTTTATTTTGAACAAAGTAATGGTGAATTAAATAAATCAAACAATTATAACTCCGCCCACAAATAAACTGCTAAATAAATACTTTGATTACCAGTTTTATCTTCTTACCCTGATTGATACAGTTTTTTGCTGTCACGTATTTGTGACAGTCGGCGCGAAAGGGTTAAAGCTTCATTACGAGATGCTTTGAATCTTAACACTTTACCGACCGGCCGTCGATTAATCGACGTTTTGTTCTCATCGTATACCGACCGGCCGTAGATTATTCAGCGTTTGCTCCCCAGCGCTTACCGACCGGTCGTCGATTAATCGACTTTTGACCGATCTGTGGTGACTACGTTTTCCACCAATTCAGCATGCAGGGATGCCAACTGCTCCGCTTTCTGGAAAAGTTTTAATAAAGTGGTAGCAAATTATATAGTAGAGTTCGTAAGAGAAGGATAGTTACGCCCACTTATTAATATAGTATCCAGCAGAATATTGCTGCAACGTTGCTTTTCACATGATACTTATAATTTTTGATATTTAGTGGTGAAAAAATGACTTAAACTGAAAAATACTAAATTAAATAAAATACTACGGACGATCTGCAGCTGAACGGGCGGTGAAAGGGCATAGTATGTTCGAACCGCTACCGGTCGGTAAAGTGTTAAAAACTTAAACTGTATAAAACATCTGGGCCCCTGAGGCAGCCTGCGGCCCTTTTCCCATTCATCTTTAGCTTGATCTTTGTGGTGCTTCGATGAGGTTGTTACTTATACAGAGATGCCATCTGCACCTGACACGCCCAAGTAATAAAAAAAAACTGTAAATAACTACAAAGTAAATTTTGCAAACATTTTACTATTTTTGATTGCTTTTTAAAAGGCATAGCATTACATAAATGCTATAAAGTGGTTAATTATATAAGAATACGAATTATTTAGAAATATTGGTGGATAAAAATCTACTAAATTGAATTTATTAAACCAAGAATCACAATTGATAAACTGCCACTTTAAAATATATATTTGCTGTCCAGAGCAAGTTGGCATCTCTGCTTATACTTTGAACCAAGCAGCATTTTATATGAATGTTTAAAATATTTTATATAAAATAGTGGGCTACTGTTGGAAAAATATTTAGCACAAATTGAAGCAAGTTAGTAGTTAGCATTCCTGTTGAACTACTAATTACAGATTTACTTTGGTAGGATATTTACATTACCATTAAAAGCCTCTAAGAGTCCTGTTACTATTGATATTGCAAATACGCGTGTAGGACATTTACAATACCATTAAAAACCTTTGAATGTCCTGTTACTACCAATTTTACAAATGCGGGGGAAGGATATTTACGCTACCATTAAAAACCACTGAGTGTTCTGTTACTACGGATTTCACAAATACTGGGGTAGAATATTTATATTAATATTAATAAACACTGAGTGTCTTGTTTCTACTGATTTTACAAATATGGAGGTAGAATATTTACATTATCATTAAAAACCACCGAGTTTAATGTTACATCTGATTTTACAAATACGGAGGTAGAATATTTACATTGCCATTAAAACCCACTGAGTGTCCTGTTACTACGGATTTTACAAATACTGAGGTAGAATATTTATATTAACATTAATAAACACTGAGTGTCTTGTTTCTACTCATTTTACAAATATAGAGGTAGAATATTTACAAAAAACCACCGAGTTTAATGTTACATCTGATTTTACAAATACGGTGGTAGAATATTTACATTGCCATTATAAACCACTGAGTGTCCTGTTACTATGGATTTTACAAATACTGAGGTAGAATATTTATATTAATATTAATAAACACTGAGTGTCTTGTTTCCACTGATTTTACAAATATGGAGGTAGAATATTTACATCATCATTAGAAATCACCGAGTTTAATGTTACATCTGATTTTACAATTACGGTGGTGGAATATTTACATTGCCATTAAAAACCACTGAGTGTCCTGTTACAACGGATTTTACAAATACAGAGGTATAATATTTACATTACCATTAAAAAACATCTTATATAATTAAAATTTTATTAGATGTCATCGGAAAACCTTATGTAGCGTAAAGGAACCAAATGTCACGACTTATTCCCGATACCATTCTAGCGTAATAAAGGGTGGAGTTGTCTTATAGATTTTACATGACTCAGCGGATTTTCCGAATACAGAATAAATCTAGAAAGAATCTATGGATCACTCCAACTTTTTATTTCCTAAAATCAGGTTAGTGTGATAAACTTTAAATAAGTAATAAAAATGCTGTCTATTTGACAATTCCTGTCCTACATAGACCGTGATATTGATGGCGAGTGATCGAAACGAGAATGAAGGGTTATTTGTAATTCAAATCGACTAAATTCATTTCACTACAAACTGTTTTGCTTTGTAATTTATATCTATTGTTTTGTATTGTAGGTTGACGGAATCTCTTTGACCTTTGTACGACTTGGTATGTTTCTTGATCGAAATTCACGATCACGATGGTGTTGCCACTCTACGAAGCCTAAAATGTTAGAAAAAATTCTTCAGGTCGAGATTTTTCTTTGTTACGGCTAGGAATGATTTGAAATATGATGCCTGATTTACCTTTTTATTATATAATATCACTTTTATGAGCAAAAAATAGATTTAATGCATGGATTTGGGAGGTAGTAAAAGAATGATTTTATTTTATTTTAGAATAATATTTTTGTATTTAACGATAGTTTAGAATAGGATTTTATATTTGAAATTTGTATCAGTAGAATGATAATTATTCTTTAATAAAAAAATTATATCAAACAATAAATCTTTTAACACGTTGAATGCCATGGGGGTCACCGGTGACTGGCACTGAGTTTGTTCGTAGCGCCATGGGGGTTACCGCTGACCGGCGAAGTCAAGATCATTAGAAACACATAATTCGAGTAAATTTTTAATTTTTTATATTATTATCGTTACTTAAATAGTTTGAAGAAAATAATGCTCTATAGAATATACAAAAATAGTTTCATTTATAAAGACAGAGATGCCAACTTGCTCGGGACAGCGAATAAATATTTTCAAGAGGTGGTTTATTAATAGTGATTCTTGGTTTAATAAATTCACTTTAGTAGATTCTTATCCACAACTATTTCTAAATAATTCGTAGGCTTATATAATTCACCACTTTATAGTACGCACGTCATGCTATACCTGTTAGAAAGCAAGAAAAAATAGTCAAATATTTGCAAAATTTACTTCATAGTTATTCACCGTTTTTTTTAATTATTTTGGCGTGTCCAGAAAAGTTAACATCTCTACCACTAACGGAAATTTCGATAAAAAAAACGCTTAAGAGTTGCACCTGTGCAAATTTTCTATAAAGCTTTTCACGCAATACTTTTAATACCTCATAGTTTTAATCATAATTTCTTATAAATGCCTCTAAAACATGCACTCGTCGACTGCAGGAAAATCTTTCAATGGTAATCTTGTTAGCTGGTTTATCAACCAGCAGCAAGTTATTTCACATATACCGCAGTCACATAATTTTCATTTACGGCTGGGAAATTTTATTTACTGGTAGCAAGATTTACCCGTTAATTCCTAATTCCTCATTTAATCCACTAAGTCTCCTATTTTGGACCAACACCTCTTTATCAAAAAGAAAAAAAAGCGTACTACAGCCCGCTGTAAGCTTTGACCTGCCGAGCAATATTGTTCCACTCTTTCCAATTTTTCACATTTGCCTTCCAGGTTTTCAGTAATGTAATATCTTCCAAGAAAATGCGTTTTCGTAAATAATTCTTAAGAAAAAAAAAATCGATTAATTCAGTTTGAGAGCAATGTGCTTGAAGTAAAAATGCAGTGTAATTTTGAGATAGCAAAATGACTAGTTCTGTTTAATTTTGTTTTCAGTTGGACATGATTTTTAATTAAATACCAAATCTCTTTATTTAAATGTTTGATAGCTGGATATTAATACGTTGAAAGACATGGAGTCACCGGTGACTGGCACTGAGTTTGTTCGTAGTGCCACGGAGGTCACCGGTGAAAGGCGAAGCCAAGATTATTAGAAGCACACAATACGAGTAAATTCTTAATGCTTCTAGATTTTTTAATTATTATCGTTACTAGAATGGCTTGAAGAAATTAATGCAATATAGAACACACAAAAATAGTTTTATTTATAAAGACAGTGATGCCAACTTGACAGCGAATAAATATTTTCAAGTGGCTGTTTATTAATTGTGATTCTTTGTTTAACACGTTCACGCCGGGGTGACCCACCGGTGGGTCACGCTAGATTGTCTCATCGGGCGGTGCACAGGAGTAAAAACTGGTAACAAATAAATTTCTTTTTTTAGTTTTTTTCCGGGAATAATAAAAATCCATAACTACCAATTGTTTTTAACGGATGCAATTTTTATATTGAATTGCTTCTTCGCCGTGATAAATTTCCTTACAGTGAATTGTTATTGTTGCGATTAGATTAACTGCTCCCGATTATTATCTAATATTGAAATAGTGCTTCTACCAGTATTTTCTCTTTTCCGTCCCGCTTTCAGGCGCAACACCAGCAGAGATGCCAACTTGCTCCGGACAGCAATCATATATTTTACAGTGGTAGTTTATCAATTGTGATTCTTGGTTTAATAAATTCAATTTAGTAGATTTTTATCCACCACTATTTCCAAGTAATTCGTAGGCTTATATAATTCACCAGTTTATAGTACTAATGTAATGCTAAATCTTCGAAAAAGCAAGCAAAAATTGTCAAATATTTGAAAAATTTAGTTTGTAGATATTTACCGTATTTTTTAATTATTTTGGCGTGTCCGGAGCAGTTGGCATCTCTGCACCCGGCGTGAACGTGTTAATAAATGCAATGTAGCAGATTTTTATCCACCACTATTTCTAAACAATTCGTAGGCTTATATAATTCACCACTTTTTTCAGATATGTTATGCTAAACCTTTGAAAAAAAACTAGCAAAATCTAATATCTGCAAATTTAGTTTGCAGTTATTTACCGTTTGGACAGACGGGCAAGTCATGTAAAATTAGCGTGGCATTCAACGTGTTAATAAAGAACAAAATACTATGCAATGATAAATGCAGTTTTAACGACGTTCATTTACTATCAGTTTTATTTACTTATAGACTAGAGTATATTACACCAAAGAAAGATTATTATTTTAAGAGAAAATTTAAGCTATTATCCAAATAGGTTAAAAGAAATTGAAGAATTTATTTGGTACGAGGACAAGTGATAAAACGCTATTCTTACACTACTTAAAAAAGCAAAATTGGCGATACTTGCCTGTTTTTTAATCATATTAAGATGGCGTAAATAAAAATAAGTTAGAAAATGAGGTTGTCCAAAACAAACGGTTACGAGTTATTATAAAGTGGAACTTTTAATTTATTAGAAAGTGTTTAAAATTAGTTTTGCTTTCTTTTCTAACACAAAAAAATAATATTTTTAATCCCTGTTCTAGATACAAGACAATTTGCTAGATGCAATCATTTAATTAATTTTTGTTAAAGATCAGTTTAACAGGAGAAAAATTTTGGGTCATCTGGAAGGTTCGTGCCTATGATGGGTGAAGTTCCCGAAGGTCCGTCAAAAATATATGCAATTGATAGCAAAATTTATTCTATAAATTATATTTCTTGTTTTTAAAAAATATGTTATTAAATTTTTTTGACAGCCTGGAAGATTTGGAAACTGATTGCTCATACTCATACGTGATGGTTATCTTAGCATCAGCCCCGCTAGGGGCTCTAACTAATTCATCTGAGTGGAAATAAATAATAAATCGCCGAAGCGCAACTGAAAGGTGAAAGTTGGGGTTTAGTATCTTTTACTGGGAGAAAATTAAAATGAAGTAGTGAGATTGAACAAACAAGTTTAAGAGAGAGAAGAGGTTTTGTGGCAGACTGCCTCGCCTCCTTTCGAGGTATTACCCCCGAGCTTCTCAGGTGCACAGTAGCCACATGAAACTGATTGCATTTATAGAAGTCTAATACATGCCAAATATTATTTAAATTGAAGTGGTTGCAAATTAGGAAAACTTGATTTGATGAGTAGCTTGATAACAAATATGGACCTTCGGGAGCTTTGCTTATCGAAAATCGATGCGAACGTTCCATACGATGCAATAAGTGGCGTGAATATTTCAAAATGCCAATTTTTAGTGAATATTTATTATTTTTTATTATTTTATTTGAGAATGGTCGAAAAATTTTGAATTGTAAGGTAAACAATTTTTTGCAACGTTTTAAAATACATAATTTTTCATGGCAAAATGCAAATTTTGAGCAAAATCGATCAAATAGTTCCTGAGAAATCGAATTTTACGCATCTGACTTTCTTGAACTACAATTTCTCTGGAACTATTCGACCGATTTCGCTCAAATTTTGTATTTTACATTTAAAATTACATTCTTTGAAGTAGCACAAGAAATTGCATACCTTACAGTTCAAAAATTTGTTGACATTAAATAATTGAAATAACAATTAAAATAATAAAAAAGAATAAGTATTTACTAAATTTATTTTTTGCGCAAAATCATCTTTGGATAAACAAATTTTATAACTGAGTGTAAGAATGTTTTAATTCGCTTAACATTTTTTCGAGACATAGCGAAATACGCAAAAAGTAAAATTAGCAATAAAGGGTCCAAACTTTGGAGAGCTCTCCTGACGAAACTATTTACACCATATTTCCCAGATTGCCGTTACTTCATACATTTTGGGGAACAGAAATTTGAATCCATCGAAAAAAAGTTGTGTTTTGTGCCTGATTTCGTAACTTAAAATATCGTCCGCACTTACTAATTAGCATATTTGAGGTCACCTTTTCGAACTATTAAGATAGTCCTAGAACAAAAAAATCCAATCATTACATCAAAAGCTACTCAGGGCGGTCCGTTTTTTTGGCACTGTGCATCTATAGCTCATAAGGTGCGTTTAAAAAGTGAATGAACATTGCTAGAATGAATATATAAGTGATATAGCAATAAATGAATAAAACTTGAAAAAAATGAGCATCGCGTTGAAAAAAATGAGCATAACACAAAATGTGTAATTAAAAAATTGGAATAACTAATAATGTGTGTTTGAAGAAAAATGCATAGCTCAAAATGCAAATTTAAGTAAATGTACAGGCTTGAAATGCACGTTTGAAAAAATTGAAATTAGTCTTAACTAAACAATGAACTCTAATTTTTATCACCTGTGATTCTTTTGAAGAAGGCATTCGTCAAATGAAGATAAAAATTCACTTAAATTTGCTTTATTCATTAAGAATTAAACTGGTGAGCAATTTTTTGTTTGTTTTTGTGTTGCATAAGATTTGAGTTGATTTTAAATATTTTCACGTTGTTGATGTCAAATCTGCAATATGCTGCTCTCGACAAGCTACAGGTTTATGCTATTTAATAATATATTCCTATGTAGGGAATGTTTTTTAAAATTCAATACTGTGTCTCCACTTCTCTGCTACGTAGAGAGCGGTGGAAAGAAGGTGATAATACATTTCAGTTGATGATGCGATACGTTAAGATCATATGCTTTTATGTTATTTTCAAAGGAACAGACAAGTGTACATGTATCTAGATAAATCTATAAGTTCCTTTTAAAACTTGTACATTCACACAAAAAATAAACTTAACTAAAAATATTTGTTTTAAAAAAATCTGTAGCTTTCGAAATAAAATTAATTTCAGGTTTGAAATACTGCACACAAATCGGGCAAGATCAATTGTATAAATGCAACAAAAAAATTGTTTCTTAGTGTAATCAATATCCATGAGCTTACGTCAATTTTTTCCAACATGGATTTCAAGCCATGCCTATTTCGCCAATATGCATTTTGCGCAATGGGAATACTCATTTGAAGTTAAGTCTATTTTTTTTAAATTTCGCATTTTGAGTTATTTCCATTTGTTTCAAAAGTACATTCGATGTTCATATTCTTTATTACATATTTTGAGCTCAGCTCATTTTTTTTAAACCGGCATTTAAAACTTCGTCTATTTTTTTCAATGCGCTTTTTGCGCTATATCTATTTTTTTCAAACACGTTATGTCCATTTTCTTGAACGAGCAGTGTAAGCTATACCCTTTTCTTAAAACGCGCTTTTCGATATATATATANTATATATATATATATATATATATATTAAATGTACAATTTAAGCTACCTGCATTATTCTTCTACGCTAGATTCCTTTTTTAAACCGGCATTTTAATCTAAACTCATTTTTGAGAGGTGTATTTCAAGCTATATAATTTTTTTTTAAATGCGCAATTTAAGTTACACTCCTTTTTTGCATCTCTTTTTTCAAGTCTTATCTATTTTCTAAACGTGCAGTATCCATTTTTTTAAAATAAGTATTTTTTAAAGCTATATACATTTTCGTAATCGGGTAATATAATTTAAAACCGTTTTTCAAGCTAGACAGATTTTTTTAAACACTCAATTTAATCTATACCTATTTTTAAAACAAGTTTTTCAAGCTATACACTTTTTCTTAAACAAACTATTTAAGATACTCTCCCTTTTTAAAATTATATTTTGAAGTTATATCTATTTTTTTAAACGTACAATATCTATTTTTTCAAAAAAAGTATTTTTCTAGCTATATACATATTCTTAAACGCGTACTGTAAGCTCTACCCTTTTTTTGTAAAACGTGTTTTTTTGCCTTATATACAAGTTATTAAGCACACAAATTAAGCTACACTCCTTTTTTAAAACACATTTTACAATTTATATTCATTTCTTTAATTGTTCCATTTTTTAAAGAAAATTAATTTTCTAGCTAATATTTTTAAACGCGTAGTGTAAGCTATACCCACTTTTTAAAACGCGTTTTTTGAGCTTTATACATTCTCTTAAATACATTATTTAAGCTGCACCCCTTTTTTAAAATTATTTTTTCAAGTTATATCTGTTTTCTTAACCATGCAATATCCATTTTTTTTTAAAAAGAAGTCTTTTTTATAGCTATACGCATTTTCTTAAACGCACAATTTAAACTACATTCCATTTTTAAAACGCTTTTTTCACGTTACATATTTATTTTCTTAAACGCGCAATATCCAATATTTTTTTTTTTTATAAAAAGTATTTTTCTAGCTATATATATATATATATATTTAAACGCGTAACGTAAGTTATACCCATTTTTCAAAACGCGTGTTTCGATCTATGTACATGTTCTTAAATGCACATTTTAAGCTACACCACTCTTTTAAGCGTTTTTTTTAAGTTATATTTATTTTCTTAAACGTGCAATATCCCTTTGTTTAAAAAACTCATTTTTCTAGCAATAGAAATCTTTTAAAACGCGTATTGTAAGCTATATTCAAAACGAATTCTTTGAGCTATCTGCATTTTCTTAAACGCACAATTTAAGTTACACTCCTTTTTTAAAACGCGTTTTTCAAGTTACATCTATTTTCTAAATCGTACAATATTCACTTTTTTAAAACGTATTTTTAACACAGCATTTTTTGCTCAACATTAGCTCAGTCCAAAAGTAAAAGATTACCCACGAAGTAATAAATATAGATATGAGAACAAAATATTCTTTTTTCTCAATCGAATATCATTTAATTGAGGCTATCCCCGCTTTGAGCATTCCGGTTCCTTTTTCTTTCATTGACAAGCTTCGGGGCAATGCTTTTATTGTTGGGATGTAAAACGTCCTTTTTCTAGGTCACTATCACAGCCAGTAAGGATGAGGTGAAGTGTGGAAACAAGTTTCCTTTCAAGCTTCAGGCTAAAAGGAAAAATCTTGTTTACTTTCGGTTAAATCGCTTTCTCAGAGATCTTTTTAATTACCACATTTCCTTTAGCGTGCATTACAAAAAATGGATTAATTTGCTTATCGGGAAGTGAAAGTTGCTTAACACGTTCATTTGCTGAGATAATGATGAAGTTTCTACAGGTGATGATGGGTCAGGAAATTGCTGTGATAATCAAATTCCGATAAGGTTATTCATATGTAAGAGATGCCAAATGCTCCGCTTTTGACGAAAAATTAAAAAAAAAAAAATGGTGGAGAACAATAAACTAAGATTTACAGATTTTCGGTAAACTTCGTTGGAGGCGTAACACGGCTTAACGCCTCCTATAGCTGAAAGTCTCCACACGGTTTCTTAAAGGTAGTCCGATCTGACCACTATGAAGGTAAATTAGTTTACGAAAAAGACATTTAATGGAAAATCTAGTAAAAATAAGAGAGTGGTTGTAAATATATGTCTTACAAAAAGAAAAATGGTAAAGAACAATAAACTAAGATTTGCAGATTTTCGGTTGACTTTGTTGGAGGCGCAACACAGCTTAACTAACGTCTCCTATAACTGGAAGCCTCCACACGGTTTCTTAGAGGTAGTCCGATCAGACCACTATGAAGGAAAATTAGTTTACGCAAAAGCCATTTAATGGAAAATCTAGTAAAAATGAGAGAGTGGTTGCAAATATATTTTGAAAAGTTTATTCATATGTAAGAGACATCAAATGCTGCGGTTTCGACAAAAAATTTGAAAAAGAAAAATGGTAGACAACAGTAAACTAAGATTTGCAGATTTTCGGTTGACTTTGTTGACTTTTTTGGAGGCGCAACACGGCTTAACCAACGCCTCCTATAACTGAAAGTCTCCACACAGTTTCTTATAGGTTAGGTAGTCCGATCAGACTACCATACCCTCCAACTGCTACGGAATTTCCGTAGTTTCAGAAATCTTCTTTTCAGACGGTAGCAAAATTAATGTCTTAATATTTAAAAAAAATTAATTTTAGCGTAACTTGTCCACTATTACTTATAAAAGTGCAAGCCATATGGCTAGATTCTTAAGTTCTGATAAAAGTTTTATGAGAGATCCATTTGCTTTAAAAATTCCTATTTTGGTTCGCTACCACTAGTAAGAATTATTTTCAAAATCTTCATAAGTTGGAGGGTATGGACTACTATGAAGGTAAATTAGTTTACGAAAAACCCATTTAATAGAAAATCTAGTAAAAATAAGAGAGTGGTTGCAAATATATGTCTAAAAATTTGTTTAATTTATGGATATAAGCGATTTAATAGAAAATATAGTAAAAATAAGAGAGTGGTTGCAAATATATGTCCAAAAATTTTTTAATTTATGGATATAAGCCATTTAATAGAAAATACAGTAAAAATAAGAGAGTAGTTGCAAATATATGTCTAAAAATTTGTTTAATTTATGGATATAAGCTATTTAAAAGAAAATATAGTAAAAATAAGAGAGTAGTTGCAAATATATATCTAAATATTTGGTATATTTATGGATATGATTGGTTTGTCTTATTTACTTGTCAACCACTACAGATTCAATTCTCAAATATATATATATAATAAATTTCACTTAATTACTATTAAAAGTGCTATGATAAGCAAATTCCGAATAGATTATTCATATGTAAGAGATGGCAAAAAATGCTCCGGTTTCGACAAAAAATTTAAAAGAGAAAAATGGTAGAGAACAATAAACTAAGATTTACAGATTTTCGGTTGACTTTTTTGGAGGCGCAACACGGCTTAACCAACGCCTCCTATAACTGATAGTCTCCACACGGTTTCTTATAGGTAGTCTAATCTGACCACTATGAAGGTAAATTAGTTTACGAAAAAGCCATTTAATAGAAAATATAGTAAAAATAAGAGAGTGGTAGCAAATACATGTCTTAAAAAAGAAAAATGATAGGGAACAATAAACTAAGATTTGCAGATTTTTGGTAGACTTTGTTGACTTTTTTGGAGATGCAACTAGGCTTAACCAACGCCTCCTATAACTGATAGTCTCCACACGGTTTCTTATAGGTAGTCTGATCTGACCACTATGAAGGTAAATTAGTTTACGAAAAAGCTATTTAATAGAAAATATAGTAAATATAAGAGAGTGGTTGCAAATATATGTCTAAATTTTTTTTAAATTTATGGATATGATTAGTTTGTCTTATTTACTTGTCAACCACTACAGATTCAATTCTCAAATATATATGATAAATTTAACTTATTTACTTTTAAAATAGAATTTGGGTTCATGCGCACAACTGGTTCACTTTTTAAATAATCTGCGTAGACTACTTATAAAAAACCATGTGGAGGCTTTCTGATGTAGGAGGCTTAACTATATCGAAATGGCGTATTACGAGGCAAGCTATTTAGAAATAGTGGTGAGTAAAAACCGTATAGATTGAACTTACTAAACCAAGAATCATACTTAAATGACTACCATTAAAAACATTTATCCGTTGTCCGGAGAAAGATGGCATATCTGTTATGTTAGTGTTCATGGCATGTTTTGGGCAATAAATCTGATTCACGTTTTGCTGCACCATGGTATGCCTTTTTGTAACATGAAAAATACAGTTTCTTTAATATTTTTTAATTTTATAACCGTCGTTGAACAGCCGGTCCAATTTTGAGTTTACGACTACTATGTTCAACACCATAGCCTTCTAGATTTGAATCCAATTTAGAAGACAAAGGAACTCCTAGATCGAGTATTGGGAGAAGTGTTTCTTCGTGGAGGATTTTTTGATGAAACTAAAACGTATTTATGACACATTTAGAGATAAATCTCAAAAACCTCCCATGGTTAGCCTGACGACAAGGGGTCTCTAACCCAAGATTCGTCTACAACTGAGGATATTTTACGTCAGCACAGTTTTCGGTGCGAGTCGGGTGCGGAGTTCGAATCGACCAGCCACCGCTGGTATTCGAATCCATGCCACTCAATTGGGAGGCGAGAGCTCTATCACCTGAGCCACCACAGCTCAAGAAACAGGAGTTGATCAAAATAATGGAAAAACTTCTGGATGTTGAAACTGACCAAGCTTTGCACAGATGCCAACTAATTAAAAACAACTATTTAAAAAAAGTCCGATTTTTAAATTTCAATTTCTCAGGAATTATTGGATTGATTGGATTAAAAAAATATTAAAAATCCCTTTCCGCAAACAGCGCTGTTACGCCCTGGAAAAAATCAATAAGTAAATCAAAGATTTCAGAAGGTAGTTAAAAAATGTTTAAGTTTATCTTTTACTCAAGCATTAAAAAAAATCTTGAAGATTTTTTTCAACCCATAAATGCTTTCTGTAAGTTTAAATTTTTTTGGTTAATACAAATAACTCTAAAGATTTATATTTTTCTTAATTTTGCAAAAACTTTTTCAAGATTGTAACTAGTCAACTTCAAACTGAACCGTGTGTACTAATTTCTTTTTGTGATATTATTTAATTACAGTTGAATAATTTATGTATACATAATCAGAGATGCCAACTTGCTCCGGACAGTAAATATTAATTTTAAAGTGGTAGTTTATCAATTGTGATTCTTGGTTTAATAAATTCAATTTAGTAGATTTTTATCCACCACTATTTCTAAATAATTCGTAGGCTTATATAATTCACCACTTAATATTACTTATGTCATGCTGTATCATTTAAAAAGCAAGCAAAAATAGTCAAATATTTGCAAAATTTACTTTGTAGTTATTTACCGTTTTATTAATTATTTTGGCGTGTCCGGAGCAGTTGGCATCTCTGCATAATAACAATAAACTCGTGCTCAACGGCACTAAATGATTCTGTTTTTATAATTCATATAAGTGATTATAGTTATGTAAGTTAATGTGTAATAAGTGAGGTGAAGTAAGATAAATGTTATAATTCATATAAGTTAAAGTGGTGTTTTTTTATGATACTAAATTTTGCTATTACTTTAAAAAATAATGAAAAATATCTGACAAGTTGGCAAGAGGTATATAACCTTTTCGTAAACAGCGGTGTTACGACCTGAAAAAAACTAATATAAGTGATAACAATGGTTTCAGAAGGCAACTAAAAAATGTTTAAATTTATCTTTTACTGAAACAGTAACAAAAAAAGAAAAAAGAAAAATCTTGAAGATATTTTCAACTCATAAATACTTCCTTTAAATTTAAATTCTTTTTGGTTAATGCAAATAACACTAAAGATCTATATATTTCGTTACTCTGTAAAAATTTAAAAAATTTTCAAGATTGTAACAAGCCAAGTTAATTTCTTTTCATAAAAATGTTTAATTACAGTTGAATAATCTATATATAAAATAGCAATAAACTCATGCTTAACGGCATTAACTGAATCCGTCCTTATAATTCATATAATTCCTAAAGTGATGTTTTTTTTTTCATTGCATTTTTGAGCTGTATTTTTTCTGGTGCTTTTTTCCATGATTCTAAATTTTGCTATTACTTTTAAATAATAATGAAAAGTTTCTGATAATAAGTCGGCGAGAGGTATAATCTCTAATTTCAATCAAATATATAATTTTCTTAGGTGAAATAAATCAGGTCAGCCACGTTCCAGAAAAAATTAAAAGCTGCTAGAGAAAGATAGAACCAAATTTATTTTAGCTAATTACTATCGTCCACAAATATTTGTAACCTAAATCTCTGCGTTTTAACTGAATTCTTAAAATTGATGCGAAATTAAAACTTTTTAAAATTACGATAACGTCACGAAATCTTTTCGGTCTAGTGTAGCCAGTCTGGCAACACTAATTCAATCAAAATTACAAACCGCTAGAAATGTAAAACTAATTGCTTTTAAACATCAAAGAGTGACGGTATGTCGTTTAACTTGGAATGTGCTATCTAAGGTCGCGCTTGCAGTGATGCCAACTTGTTCCGGACAGTTAATAAATATTTCACGTGGTAGTCTTTAATGTTTTAGTACATTCAATTTATGGGGTTTTATCTCACCGCAACTTCTAAATAATTCAAATGCTAATGTGATACTCCATTTTGTTGCAGTTGAGACTTTTTTCGGCAAAATTAATCAAAAATCTACTAAGTTTACGCTAGAGTTCGTTGCCCTTTTTTAAAATTTTTTGTCAGTGGTATCTCTGCACTTGCTAATATCCTTCCTGACTCAAATTTTCAATCGAAAATAAATTGCTGTTTTTGAAAAAGGTGGATACCGCCACGCGGTTTTTTGCAAGTAGTCTGCTCAGACTATTTAAAAAGTGAACCACTTGTGCGCATGAACCCAAATTCCATTTTAAAAGTAATTGAGAAAAATTTATTATATATATTTGAGAATTGAATCTGTAATGGTTGACAAGTAAATAAGACAAAGCAATCATATTCATAAGTTAAACAAATTTTTAGACACATATTTGCTACCATTTGCTTAAATTTACTAGATTTTCTATTAAATGGCTTTTTTTGTAAACTGGTTTATGTTCATAGTGGTCAGATCGGACTACTTATAAGAAACCGTGTGAAGACTTTCAGTTATTTTGAGGCGTTGACACAGCTCAAAATGCGTTGTCGTGAAAATAGATATAGCTATTTAATAAATTGGGCATAACCATTAAAAAAATAGATATAGCTTTTAATAGATATAACAGATGTTATAATAGATGTTATAGTAAATATAACATATTTTTTAAAGAATTAGCCAATTAATCCAAATAAATTCGTTAAAAAGTTTCAAATAAAATTTTTTCTTTTCCTTAAAGAATAAACTTACGGATCCAAATAAATTTGTAATGTGATGTCATCTGTTTGCTTTAATTATTCATTGCATTCTTTTAAATTAGTCATTTTTGAAAAGGTTTCAAAAGTAGTTGTTTTTACAAAGTCGGTTTTGGTTCTATGAATTTATAATAGGGATATCAAATTTAACCTTTAAAAACCACTTTATTGTTTAATGTTCTAGGTACAAAGCGATCACCTGAAAAGTTATATCGTTAATATACTAATCTATCCCGAGCCTGAAGTACGGAATTTCGCCCTGTGTTGATTATACTTAGTGTTTAAACAAGTAAGGAAACGTACGAAATTCTCGTTTAGTTAAGTTTGAATTAAACACTAAAAAGGCAAATTTTTGCTATTTTTCTATTTCTTGACTCTTTGAATTCCGATACTGCCTATGAGGGGCTATCAATAGTCACCGCACTAAAATTAAAATTTTTTATACCTTAATAATTAGTAACCACATTATTTTAAGAATTTCAAAATTATTTAAAAATACTGTATTACGAATTTTAAACGATTTACTTCTTATATTAGTTCAAATAGCATTTTAAAGTACTCGGAGTGCGAGGGGTAAAAGACGAATTTTGAGTGGCGTCCATTTTCTTAAATGCGTTTTTTGATTTGAGTTCATTTTTTTAAATACGCTTTTTGAGTTGAATTCAACTTCCTTAAACACGCATTTGCGTGGCGTCTATTTTGTAAATACGCTTTTTGAGTTGAATCAAACTTCCTTAAACACACATTTGCGTGGCGTCCATTTTTTTAAATACGCTTTTTGAATTGAATCCAACTTCCTTAAACATGCATTTTGAGTGGCGTCCATTTTCTTAAATACGCTTTATAAGTTGAGTTCAATTTTCTTAAACACCCCTTTTAAGCTGTGTTCAGAATAAAAATCTCACCGACGAACAGTTTCTTTAAAATTGCATTAATTATAGAAGTTCGTAAGGTTATTTTATTTTGTCCCAGTTTTTTGTTATAAGCAAATTTATGGTGATTTTTATTTAGACTTTGAATATATATTTTTTAAATACACTTTTTATGAAAAATACATTGAAATATCCTCATTACTTTTGTAGCTATTCGCTAACATAATCAAAAGTCATTCAAGGTCCAGCTGGCTCGGTTGTATGGTTATGTATGAAAAAAATATGCATACATAATCCTACACAGCCGACAGGATTATGCATGCATCCTTTAAAATAAAAATCTGTATAGCTGACATTTTGCTTTGTATCACTTTGAAAAATTGACTTTTTGTATAATATATAATAAATGCATTTTTCAGAATTTTGATTTATTCCACTGTCTCGCTGCAAAAAATTCCCTAATTGCGCTTTTTTCCACCCCCGCAAGGGTAGCAATATTTTCCACAGGAGTTTGAATAAACTCATTAAAAGTATCACATTTTCTTAAAAATATGTTATTTATTCTAAGCCAACTAACTTTTAATCCACAATTTTTAATAAGCTGTATTTATTTGACCCATATCTCATAATTAGGAAGTACATCCCAAAATGGCAACTTAGTCTGTTACTTTTCTGACAAGGAAACAGAATGCCGCGAAAGTAGGTGCGGTCTTACAATTTTTTTGTCCATAAAACTGGGGCCTATTTTAAGGTCGTGTAGACCTGATTCCGTCGCCCTTCAAAATAAAATATCCTCCTTTTCTTTATGTGGTGCTAGTTATAGCCCTGTTTGGCGAAAACGGTT
The DNA here is from genome assembly GCF_043381705.1 of Parasteatoda tepidariorum. Lineage (NCBI taxonomy): Eukaryota > Metazoa > Arthropoda > Arachnida > Araneae > Theridiidae > Parasteatoda > Parasteatoda tepidariorum. Next base: position 20,213,751 of record NC_092215.1, read on the forward strand.
TTAACTCGATTGACTTTTAGGATCCGGGATATAAAATACGATGGCTAAAAAATTTCACGAGGAGAAAAAAAGTCTTTATTTTCACTTTACGATATCTGATGCTGTATAATTATATTTGCAGTTTTATGAATTTTAAGAATTTCTTTTTCAAATGCTTAATCTTCGTAGATTGTTTTTGGTAAATCACAGAAAACATTCAATGAATAGATGTGTAATTTAATTTTCAATCTCTAAAGCATTTTGAGAATACGGGTTTTATTAAATCGCGGGAAATATTCAGTGAATAAATGTTTAATTAAATCTTCAATCTTTAAGGACTTTCGGGAATATTGGTTTTAGCAAATCACAGGAAATATTCAGTGAATAAATTTTTGCTTTAATTTTCAATCTGTAAGTAAATTTTGGAATACTGTTTTTAGGAAATCGCAGGAAATATTCAGTGAATAAATGTTTACTTATTTTTAATCTTTAAGGAATTTCGGGATTACTGTTTTTAGTAAATCACAGGAAAAGTTCAGTGAATAGATATGGAATTAAATTTTCAACATTTAATAAATTTCGAAAATATTGTTTTCAGTAAATCACAGGAAATATTCAAATGAATAGATATTTAATGAAATTTTCAATTTTTAAAGATTTTCGGAAAAACTGTTTTTAGTAAATCACAGGAAATATTAAATCAATAGATATTTAATTAAATTTTAAATCTTTAAAGAATTTTGAGAATACTGTTATTATAAAATCACAGGAATACTGTTTTTAGTAAATCACAGGAAATATTTAGTCAATATGTATTTAATTAAATTTTTAGTCTTTATCCCTTTCGAAGGCCGAGGGAAGTATACTTCCCACCACTTTTTTACCACTTTTAATTTAGGTTTCCATTTGTTAATGCCTTCAGTTTTCTTGAAGTGCGTCCAGAGATGCCAACTTGCTCCGGACAGCAAATATATATTTTAAAGTGGTAGTTTATCAATTGTGATTCTTGGTTTAATAAATTCAATTTAGTTGATTTTTATCCGCCACTATTTCTAAATAATTCGTAGGCTTATATAATTTACCACTTCATAGTACAAATGTCAGGCTATACGTTTCAAAAAGCACGCAATAATAGTCAAATATTTGCAAAATTTGCTTAGTAGTTATTTACCGTTTTTTTAGTTATTTTGGCGTGTCCGGAGCAGTTGGCAACTCTGTGCGTCTGAATAAAATTCGTAACCATTTGTTAGTTTAAAAAAACGTATAAAAGTTATAAGATACATAATTCCTTTTGAAGTTTGTGGCATTTATAAAATTTATTTTATAAATAAGGAGAAATAAAAGTCAATAAGTTCCTAATAGGTCGTATTAAATATATTTACCACCAAAAAAATGGCATTTTTATAAACTAAATGAGTTTTGGTTTCTGGCATCAATCACTAGCATAAATCATGACTTATATTAAATATCAAATCATGTTTAATTTATCAAGCAAATATGCTTGATCTTCTTGAATGCTACCTAAATGCTGCATAATTCAAAATGTTTTTTAATTCAACTTGTAAATACTTCATGATGAATGGGTTAGGGGCCGCTGCGCGGCCCAGGCACCCAATTTTAGTTAAATAATGAGAAAGAGGCATCAATTACTATTCTTAAAACAATTTCAACTCCAAAAATTCTTTAATTTACCTTTACTAGTAATGAATGGCCCATTAAAGGGTTAAGGAATTTTGGGAATACAGTTTTTCAAATAAAATTCGCCATTTTTAAGTAATTTTGGGTTTCTTGGTTTTGCATTTTTATGAAATTTTTTAAACGCCTTTTCATATACTGTTTTATTCTTTGACATAAAAATCTTATAATTTTTTATGAAATCTTTGTATAATGTTAACTCACTGATAACAAATTTCCATTCTTCAGTAAATGCAGTGAATGAACTTTCAATCTTAACGGAATTTTGGATATACTGTTTTTAAAATTCAATAATTTTATTTTAAGTGTTAAAATTTGAAAAATTGATTCTAGTAATTTGTAGGAAATATTCAACGATTACAAGCTTAATAAGCTTTTTAGTCTTTAAATTTGGTATTCTTTGTTTTGCAGTTTTATAACGTTTTTTTAATGTTCTTTAATTGATTTCAGTGAAATATAGGTCATTTTTACTGAATGCATATTAAAATTTAATTGCAGTTTTTGAAGGAACTTTTAGACGAATGTTTTTTGTTATCTATATCTGCAATTTTAAAATTATTTATCATTTAACATTGGGTTTTGTAACAGGTAAGAAGTATTAGACAAATGGATATTAAATAATGAAGTATTTTTTATGGAACTTTGGTTTGATGTTTTTCCAATTCAACGAAAGACTTTCTTAAATGTTTCTTATTCAAATATTGCAGTTTCAGGTAAGAAGTAGCCAGAGAATGTATATTAAATAAAAATTTCAGTTTTTGAATTAAACTTTTAGTTGCAGTTTGGTCCAATTCCAGAAACATTTTGATTTACCCTTACTAGAAATGTTTTCTACACCTTGGGGGAAAAATTCGCCCAGGTTTATATTTTAAATCGCTAAGTTTATATTTTAATATGTGATTTTTTGTTTTGTAAATATGATTTAAAGTTATTTCCCACAGAACTACACGTAATTAATTTATAACTTCATAAGAAATGTCACTTTGCTCCAACTCATTCGTGGTAAGGGTTTTAAAATGTTGGAAAAATTACAAAATACTATGAAAGCTTTAGTTTTTAATTGTTCACCACTCATAAAGCATTTTACAAAAGGTGTATTAGTTGGATGCTCCTTATTAGGCTTAGTTCTGGAAGATTTTAAATAAATTTGGTGCTTAAAATGCTTGCTAACCCTTTAACTTGTGCGAGTTAATTCGAGCTCGCTAAACAGTCCAAACTGTGCATACTCGAGATAATTCGAGGGGCGTTGTATTTTATACTGCTATAATTTTTTACACTCGAATATAATCGAGAATTGAAAATAACAATGTGAAAAATGAGAAAGAAATCATTTTATTGATATTTAACATTTACATAGGATTGTATGCTATAACACTTATTAATTCAAGAATTAGATATTAGCCTTTTTCCTTGGAACAAAAGTGCAGTGTATCAAAATTGTCCACTAAAAGAAAAGACTATGTTCTAAAGTGTGTTTTTTTACATTTAAAAAATTAATTTTTTTGGCCGGTTTTTTTCCAAAAATCTGTGCGTTAAGGAGTTAATTACATTTGATAGACATTCTGTTTCTGTTTTATGTAAATAATATAAAAAGATTGCACAAAATTACTAGTTTATCTAAACCTGTTACAATATTTTAGAGCCAAATCGCGTACATTTGTAAAAGTACTTGCTGGTATAAATTTTCGAAATTCAATTGCTTTTGAGTAGCAGGATTTGAACAGATTTTAATAAAGTTCCTTATTCCTGAAATTATAATTTTTTTTTCTCCATTTTTTAAATTTTTCGATAAGTTTTCGCTTATTAATATTAAAGCCCCCGCCGTGCCACATTGTGGCCATCCGTGATCTACGGACTAGAAAAAAAATCATAAATTTACAGCCAAATATTTAAATTATTTGGAGGAAATCTACCATTAAATACATATACTTAGGTGATGGTAACTTGCCGTGTTTTTCCTGAAAACATTTGAAAATTGGAATTTAATATTCAAAGTAAACAAATTGCAATTAAAGAGTTTGCTGCCAAACAAGTGATATGCTTCTTCCGCTATGTTTTCATGCACCATAAGAAACTGAAAAATTGGCAGCAAGGAAAACAATTTTGAGAAAATTACTATCGTAGAATATAATTGTGATAGTGATAAATTTTTTTAATGGACATAGATATAATTAAAAACGATAAGTGAAAGGTAAAATATTAAATGCTGTGTAAAGAATCACAATCATCTTCTTTATGAATTTGCTGCTACACTTTTATTTTTTTGCTATTTATTTATTTTATTTTTGAGACTTAACAGTTTTTCACAATAAGGCGTTTCAGGCGCTTCGATTGAAAACAACAAAACAGAAAGATAAAAAACCTTTAAAATAATTTTGGGTTCCATAAAATCAATTTTATATATCAGTTCATAGCTCCGCATTCTCTCCCGTGGAAGTTCTATTTTTATTCACATTTCTCGGTATTTTTTTTTTTTTTTTTGAGTTTGGTCCAGTTTCAATCTTTTTACAGCCACTTGGTTTTATATGGCATTGCTGCAAGTTTTTTTTTTGAAAAATTAACCTAGCGCATAATTTAACTTCTTTTTAAGAAGGAAAAAGGAAAGTAGTTTTTTTTATTGTAAAGTGAATGAATAAAATGCAAATTTAAAAACTCTTATTTTAAAAAAAATATTTTTAATTAGAGCGTATTCACGTTAAACGAAAAACACAAATTAATTGCGCAATCGGTAAAAAAAAATTTATTCAAATTATCCTATTTTTTCAAAATCAACTGTACGATTCTAAACTAAAATTATTATTTATAGTTCGTTAATTTGATACATTTCTATTAATCTATAAATTCAAAAATTCTAAATGAGGATTGCATTAATTGTTAAAATAAAACCTATATGTTGCGTACTAAAATTATTAAGACATCAGAATGGCAGTTTGCAAATTGCCAACCCTATGTACAGGGTAATTATAAAATAACTTTGTCGACCTGTGACCCTCTAAAGAGCATATCGTTTGAATAAAAGGAATAAAATTTCGCACAGTGCACAAATAAATAAATAAATAAAAAATAAATTAAAATAAACATACCACTCTCAATAACTTTTGATCTAATGATCGGATATTTACGTTCTAGGAACGTTAATTTGAGACGTTCTAGGAGTTGTAAAGAAATCATCAACTGTTTCAAAAATTTCTGACACGTTCGTATTCATATATCAGTCATATCCATAGTTTTTTCTCTATTTTTAAAGGCTTTATTATAATTTTCAATAAGTTACGATTTAACCTTTTGTATACTAACGGTATACAAAAGGTTAAATCGCAACTTATTGAAAATTATTATAATAATATTATAAAGTACCACTTATTCCCAGTGAAATTATTTCTCTATTCGATATATCTAAGAGGACCAAGTGCATGGCTGCCAACTTGGATGCTAGGTGGGAAAAATTTTGAAAAGTGGTTGTAAAATACTTATCTATTATAAGAAGAGTTTTCTGAAAATTTAGTATCACTTAAGTTGAAGAAAATTATTACTAGTTAAAAAGAAAATTTATGGCATTATTATAAATTTGTAAGACCCGCAGTAACACTGTGTAAATGCATATTTTACGCATATATATGTAATATGGAATGTCTCATACGAGTCTTTCTACATTAAATCATAAGCTTAAAATAGATTTCTCTTATTAATTTTAAGACGTAGAAATCGTTCTTTCACAAAGAGCTATTAAAAATCAAGATGCTAATTAAAAGATTATTTTCCGATGTTAATGGGTAATAATTCTTAGAAAAATACTCATTAAGTACCAAAAATTTCCTATCGTCTGAACGGCGTCATGTTTTGGAATACATCAAAATCTCTAATTTTTTCCATTTGAATGACGTTTGATTAAGTTAGGGATATTCTTGCAACCTAAGGCTCCTTTACTATCAGAGCTGACCTATCAAGCAATATTGGAGCAAACAAGTTCGCAAGTTAACGTTATGTTAGTATTAATTATGTTATTACAGAGATGCCACCTGCTCTGGGCACGCCAAAATAATTTAAAAAACGGTAAATAACTACAAAGTAAATTTTGCAAATAGTTGACAATATTTGCTTGCTTTTAAAAATGTAAAGCATGTCATAAGTACTATAAAGTGGTGAATTATATAAGCCTACGCATTGTTTAGAAATAGTGGTGGATTAAAATCTACTAAATCGAACTTATTAAACCAAGAATTACAATTAATAAACTACCACTTGAAAATATTTATTCGCTGTGCTTATGCTAGCTCTTTGCTCCAACAATAAATGATAAGTCGGCCTGTCTAATTCAGGGGCTCTATTGCAACCAATCCCCTTTCAGAATCCCTGGTTAAGTAGCGGAAGCCGTCGAAAATACGTGGTTTTTTCAAGATGTAACTGCTAGCAAAACTACAGCCCGGATTACCATATCCCAACACCCTTTCAAAGTAAACTTAGTCTTTAAGAATTTATCATACAATGCTGAATAAAACTTAAACGAAGTCAACTTGTGCCTCGTCTGAGGAAATGACTTGTGTTTTCTTTCTTCAAATAAGATCATAAATTCTTACATATATATTATTTGTATTAATAATATCATGAATTAAAATTGGAACAAATCTGTAGTATAATGTTATTTAACACGTTGAATGCCATGGGGTCACCGGCGACCGGCACTGAGTTTGTTCATAGCACCACAGGGATCACCGGTGACCGGCGATGTCAAGATAATTAGAAACATGTAATTTGAGTAAAATTTAATTTTTTTAATATTATTATCGTTACTAAAATAATTTGAAGAAATTAATGCAATATAAAACACACTGAAATAGTTTTATTTATATACACAGAGATGCCAACTTGCTCCGGACAGCGAATAAATATTTTCAAGTGGTAGTTTATTAATTGTGATTCTTGGTTTAATAAATTCAATTTAGTAGATTTTTATCCACCATTATTTCTAAACAATTCGTAGGCTTATATAATTCTCAAGTTTTTTCAATTATGTCATGCTAAACCTTTAAAAAAACTAACAAAACCTGTCTAATATTTGCAAATTTAGTTTGTAGTTATTTACCGTGTGGCCAGACAGGCAAGCCATGTAAAATTAGCGTGGCATTCAACATGTTAATATATCATCAATTAAAATTAGAACAAATTTATAGTACAATGTTATTTAATAAGTATGAATTGATAATCTAATTCAATTTAATTTATTTTAATTTAATTTCATGAACAAATTAAATGTTTTATTTTAAATCAATTGAGTTTGTTACAATTCCAAACTTTAAACATTACAATTAAAAAACCAGTTGGACAAGAGTTACGACACAGGGCGCGATAAATTGTGAAAATCTCTAGTTGTCCTAATTTCAAAAAGTTCCAAGGTAACCTAAATACAATCGAGTCACCTCGAACTTGGCCGAGAGAATTTTCAAGTATCAAGGCCCTGCACGAGAAAAAAAAGGGGCCCCTCTTTAGGGTAGTCCCATCATGAGCCCTAGTTTTGTATCCTCTACGCGTGGATGTTCTTCCTTTTACGCTGTTGGGTTGTTGAACTTGAATAAAAAACTGTTGCTTTTATTCTAGTAATATGCTGGCATTCAAGGTTGCCCAATCTAGAAAGATTGATCAACTTTCCGGCTTTTAGGGAATCTTCTATGCTTTCTGGTGGGGCAAGTTTAATGGAAAGATATAATTTAGATTAGTCGCATTTGTTAAAGTACTATTAGCTCATTTAATGGCAGAGATAAAAATTAAAGAGGTCAAAATAAAAGCTGTTATCTTAATATGTTTAAATTAGAATCGTGATGCAAGCTTGTTTATTTCAAATTAAATCACGAAAAAATATATGTATTTGAAACTATCTTTTTGTGTTGCGCGTATAAATGCCAAGTTTTCCGATTTTATCGGGAAATTTTTCTTAAGTAATTAAATGTAGTGAAAAAGCATTGTAAGTTAATAATACTTTTTTTAAAATTTGGCCAGCATTTAAGCCACGTAGTGGCCAATTTTTCCGGAAGATTTTTTTATTGGATTTAAACTGATAGTAAAAATAATATTTTTCTATATAATTCGTGAATTTCTATGTTTAATTCCGAATTGTTCTAACCAACCCTACACATGGATTGATTAAACCCATGTATAAATACATAAGAAACTAATGAAGGCGTGTTTAACTGGTAAAGGGTCTGAGCTATATTTTTGGGACAGTTTCTTTATTCACAAACATTCAGTGTGGTAAGACATTTTTTACAGTATTATCAGTCTTCTGGGGAAAGATTGTCACTTACCATAGTTCATGAATGATTTAGCTATCTGTAACTGGATCTAGAATTATAAGAAGTATTATCTTTTAAAATTAACTTTTTGAGGTAGAGGGGATTTTTTGAATGAAATGGTGGCTAACAGTAGAAAATAGCCAATTAATTGTACAACATTCTGTTTCAAAAAAGACATTCTGTTTAAAAACGACATTCTGTAATAAAAGCGACATAAATTTTGCACGGCGTATCTGCTTGAAATTAAAATGATTAATTAGCAAAATATATGCAAAAGTGGCAAAAATAACAAAATATATGCAATTTTGAGATACGGAAGGTAGTTTTTTGTTCTACTTTTCCTTCATATATTTTGTAATATATATATAAAAACAAAAGTAACAAAATATAGGCAATTTTGAGATACAAAAGGTAGTTTTTTTGTTCTACTTTCCCTTCATATATTTTGCAATATATATATAAAAACAAAAGTAACAAAATGTATGCAATTTTGAGATACGGAAGGTAGTTTTTTTTGTTCTACTTTCACTTCATATATTTTGTAATATATACATAAAAACAAAAGTAACAAAATATATGCAATTTTGAAATACGGAAGGTAGTTTTTTGTTCTACTTTCCCTTCATATATTTTATAATATATATATAAAAACAAAAGTAACAAAATATATGCAATTTTAAGATACGGAAGGTAGTTTTTTGCTTTACTTTCCCTTCATATATTTTATAATATATATATTAAAAAGCTTTGTCTAAAAGTTTCCAGAAATAAAAGAAGGAAAACAAAAGCAAATATATGATTTAAAATATTGTCTGTAGTATTTTGGGTATAGTTGTGTTTACAGAAAACTTTTTTATTACTTTCACTTAACTGTTGAGGTTCTTATCTGTGCGACCAGACCATGAAATCTCAGTATTTGGGGTGATTATGTCGCCTAAGGCAAGAACATCTGTCTTTCACAAAATCTTGTTTTTCTCTCACGTTTCAAGTAGTGATTATAAACATTAATAAAATCAAAACTGATAGAAAAAAAAGCTCTTTATTGATGCTTTCTAAATTTTTGAGATTTGCTTCAGAACTTCTAGAAAGATGCAATTACGAATTTCGCCATGAACTTTACTTTTTATTTCCTTTAATTTTTCCTTTATACTTAAAAGCGAATACCACAGGATATTTGAAATGAGTTCGGGCTCATTTTTGCAGGTCCGAGCCCACTCGAGTACAAAGACTTTTAATCCGAGCCCACCCGAGTCCGAGATACACAGGATTACTCAGAACCCGGGTCCACCCGAGCCCGGAATATACGTTAAAATATACTTTAATAAATGAAAATTACATAATTATAGATTAATAATATACAAAATGCATGTGATATTTTATTTTATTTTATAACAGTCGTTGAACAAGACCCAATATTAAGAAACCCAATATTGGGTTTACGACTCCTAATGTTCAACTCCGTAGTTTTGTAATTTTGAACCCAATACGGAAGACAAGGGAACTCCTGGATCAAGTGTTGGGGGAAATTTGCCGTTATGGAGGACTTCTGATGGAACTAACCCACATTTGAGTTACATGGAGGGAAAAAAACGAAAATCTCCCACGGTTAGCCTGATGACAAGGGGACTCTAACCCATGATCCGTCTACCACTGAGAAAATTTTACGTCAGCACTAGTGGTCGGGGCGAGTCGGTCGAGGGATTCGTATCGACCAGCCATTGCTGGGTTTCGAACCCGGTTCGGAATATTAAATAAAAAGAGAAAGAAATGCTTTTACCGTTTCTGTTATAACGTACTTTTACAGACAAGAGCTACGATATTTTTGGAGGTTCCACCTCTGCTCGCTAACACTCGCCAACTCCCAAACGGTGCTTACTTCACATTCACGATACATTGAATATGACTTTTTAACTACAAGACTAAATATATTTCCCCGCTGAAGGTTCGCCATACTAACTGCATTTAGGTCACGTCGACCAGTAAAGAGACGATGTCCAATACCTGGTATAGTACAGACGAACACTCAAAATTGACTAAAACATTTTTTTTTTAATAAAAATAAAAATCTTAAGCTAAATATCTTAATCCTAAGCCTCACGAAACAAAAGCGCCAAGCAGAAATTGCACATCTCTAATTTTTTATACCTTACATATTTTAAATGAACTGTTGTTCATTTACGTCGCACTAGAGCTGCACAATGGGCTATTGGCGACGGTCTGGGAAACATCCCTGAGGATGATCCGAAGACAAGCCATCACAATTTTGATCCTCTGCAGAGGGGATGGCACCCCCGCTTCGGTAGCCCGACGACCTGCACGCGAAGTCGAGCACTTTACGGTAGAACAGTATAACGAGGACCAATACCGCACACCCTCGGTCCCTATTAAATGAACTAACTGAACCAAATGTTTGTTAAAAAAAAATAAATTCAAATTTTCATCATATCAATTCATCATATCATTTCATCAATTTTCATTTTGGAACAGTATAACGAGGACCAATACCGCACACCCTCGGTCCCTATTAAATGAACTAACTGAACCAAATGTTTGTTAAAAAAAATAAATTCAAATTTTCATCACGAGTTCAAGTCTATCTCATCTCTACCGGGTATCCAGTATACAAGAATATTCAGTAGGGTGAGAAAAGGTTCTTATCAAAACATCAAAAGTATGTTAAGTCTTTTTGTAGTTATGCATTGTTAAATGAGTAAAATCTTAACATTATCAATCGTTAACTCAGAATTGGGTCGGTTATTCGACGCCTGCTATAAAATGTAATATAATTCTTTGAATTAGTATCTTCTGCAGTCTAAATCGGCCAAAATTTGCGAAAATTAGAATGAAAATGCTTAAAGTTCAAAGACATGTTGCATTGTTAAATGTGTAAAATCTTAACATTGATAATCGTTATCTTAGAATTGGGTAGGTTATTCAACGCCGCTTATAAAATGAAATGTAAATCTTTGAATTAGTATCTTCTGCAGTCTTAATCGGCCAAAAGTTGTGAATATTAGAATGAAAATGATTAAAATTTAAAGATATGATGCATTGTTAAATGTGTAAAATCATAACATTGATAATCGTTAACTCAGAATTGGGTCGGTTATTCAACGCCGGTTATAAAATAAAATATAAATCTTTGAATTAGTATCTTCTGCAGTCTTAATCGGCCAAAAGTTGTGAATATTGGAATGAAAATGCTTAAAATGCAAAGATATGATGCATTGTTAAATGTGTAAAATCTTAACATTGATAATCGTTAACTCAGAATTAGGTCGGTTATTCAACGCCGGTTATAAAATAAAATATAAATCTTTGAATTAGTATCTTCTGCAGTCTTAATCGGTCAAAAGTTGTGAATATTAGAATGAAAATGCTTAAAATTCTAAGATATGATGCATTGTTAAATGTGTAAAATCTTAACATTGATAATCGGTAACTTAGAATTAGGTCGGTTATTCAACGCCGCTTATAAAATAAAATGTAAATCTTTGAATTAGTATCTTCTGCAGTCTTAATCGGCCAAAAGTTGTGAATATTAGAATGAGAATGCTTAAAATTCAAAGATATGATGCATTGTTAAATGTGTAAAATCTTAACATTGATAATCGTTAACTTAGAATTGGACATTGATAATCGTTAACTTAGAATTGGGTTGGTTATTCAACGCCGGTTATAAAATAAAATAAAATATAAATCTTTGAATTAGTATCTTCTGCAGTCTTAATCGGCCAAAAGTTATGAAAATTAGAATGAAAGTGCTTGAAATTCAAAGATATGATATCAGATATTTTATTGATCGGGTTGCGGTGCTTCAAAGAATGAATTTTTAAATACAAGGAATGTATTCAATAGTACACATTTTACCGTGAATGACAGAATGTCGACTTTCACCGGTGAATGTCGACAATCACATTGCCGCTTTTGATGTCCGAAATATTTGTTATATCCGACTTGATATTAATTTATTCATTGATATTATTATAATCATTCGATATTTTAATGTCTGCTGAGGATAGATTAGGAGAAACATCAGTGTTCGGAGCTTGGTAAACAAAGAGCTCAGAGTATCCTTTGGCCAAGGTTCGGAGTATCGGGCAAATGTATATCGGGCAGTAGTACAGAAAAAACATCAGTGTGGGGTATACCGGGCATTGACACTTTACTTGACCTAGTATGATATTTGGACTTTTACCAAAGCGACAACATGGGTGAAAGCCCTTATATAGCAAGACGGAAAAGAGAAAAACCTGGTACGTAAAACATTTCATTCCAGCATTTTTTTCGAAAAAAATGATATATCTGTAACTATCAAGATTTCTTTTATAATTCTGGCATATATATAAAACTGCTTCTTTTCCAAGATAAAGTAGATATTGTTGAAAAATTTAAAAAAAGAATAAGTTAACTCCTCCCTAAAACTAGCTATAACTGAAATGGTTTTACTACCAGCCTTTCCTCTTTTCCGTCTCGCTTTCACCCCTGAGCGACAATGTGATTGTCAACATTCACCGGTGGAAATCAACAACCACCAATTTCGGACATATTCACTTATTATATATATATATATATATATACACACTCATGTTATTAATATTAATACCGGTGATTTCTAAATGATGTGTTATAATGAGTATATTGGTACACATCGTAACATTATGTGGAAATACGAAGTAAGGCATCACCTCCTACATCAGAAAGCCTCCACACTGTTTCTTATAAGTAGTCTGCTCAGATCATTTAAAAAGCGAACCACTTGTGCGCATGAACCCAAATTCTATTTTAAAAGTACTATAGAGAAATTTATCATATATATCTGAGAATTGAATCTGTAGTGGTTGACAAGTAAATAAAACAAACCAATTATATTCATAAATTAAACAAATTTTTAGACATATATTTGTTACCATTTTCTGATTTTTAATGGATATTAAATGGTTCTTTCACTACTTGGTTTACCTTCATAGTGGTCTGATCGGACTACCTACAAAAAACCGTGTGGAGGCTTTCGGTTATAGGAGGCGTTGAGTAAGGTCGCAACTTGAAAACATTACATAATACAATTTGTAAGTTGCACTTTCTACGATTATCAAGTATGATATCACCACAATTTATGTTTGAATTTTGATAAGTGCAGTAAATCAGCAAACATATGGACTCCATATTGCCGTGGTGGAAATTAAAATCTATTTACTTATGTCACGCAGTATAATCACGTTTGGTATCTTCAACTGTTGAATATAGGTTTGCAAGAATGGGATTTTTCTTGCCTTGGAGTAAGTTGAGTGGTCTATCTGGCTGACAAAGTAAAGTATTGGAAAAAAAAGTCAATAATTTTATTTTAACGTTATTGGCAAGTTCTCCATCTTATCTAGAAAAATGGTTAGAATTTTTCTCTAAAATTGCTTATTTGGTTACATTGCACTCATACATTTTCAGTATTTCACTGCTAATACTAAAATCTTATAATTTAAAGAAAAAATAAGTAATCTATGAACTTCCCAAATGTAAAACAATAAGTGTTAACTACTAAACTTATGCGTTACTGTGTCTATGTCTTTGATAAAGATGCTTATCTCATGACATTTTTTTTAATTTTTTTAGTTAGTTGTAAGCTCTAAACCGTTAGAGCTTCACTTTCGTCATACTAACTTTCTCAAATTCCTCATCACTTACTTTCACCTTCTTGATGTAACGAAAATTGCTTTGCTCCAATTTTTCAGGGTTTAATTTATAACTCATGACAAGGTTACCCTGACACCAGGCTGTTAAGAAAAAAGTATGCCATTGAGCCATCTTCGCTTCAAGACCCTGAAGTCATGAATTGAGGGGCCATTCTGGGAGACCATCTTGAGAAGAAAACGAAACTGTAGAAGATAAACTTCAAAAAGAACATTGAAAACGTCTTGTACTGATACATTATCAATGATTTTTAGCAAATCAAGATCAGAAAGTAGGCCAAAATAGCGCTCCGATAATTTTTAGCCCATTCCGGATCTACATAAGCTGCTATAAATTTCGATAATGCAATCATTTTGCAAAGAACTTCAAATTGATCCATTAATAAAGCTTTTCGCAAAATCAACTTGGGATAATTGGAACAAGACAGAATCGTTAATAGAAAGATTCCTTTGTTTGATGAAATGAACTTCGATAGTGTAGGCATTTTGATAAAACGTTGAAACTAATATAACTGAAATGATAGTTTTTTTTCCTCAACTGCAAATATATTGCAATAAGTTCCGATAACGGTTTCAATTTGGATTATAACATTCTGTGAAGTAATTTAAAATGAACTATTAATAAAGCTTTGTGCAATGCAAAATCAGTGCTTTGTGCAATTTTTCGGTTAAGCTAAATTGCCGGACATTTTTATCAGGGTGGACCGATATAGTTTTAAGTGTTTTTACAATTAAATATGATTTCAATAAGTAAAATTTTTAAGAAAAAAGATAGTTTAAAATTATTCTTCATAACCAAACACTAAAACTACCGTGGATCAGGGCGCAGAGAGCTTTATTGCTAATAAGGTGACTAGGGTTCCAGACATGGTGTTGACTGGCACTGCGAATTCTGTTCCCGGCTTGCAAACAACACATTGGTAATATGGTTATTTTAAAGAGTTGCATTTGTTGGAGTAACAGAGTTTTTTGTTAAAATAACAGTATTTATCTCGATGGTAACTTTACGTCACCACGAATTACCGATCACTCTGAATGTTAATTTTTTACATTTTAATGTTTATTTAACAGTGAGTTATTAAGTAATTGAGGAAACTATGTGTTTGTTTTGTACACTTTTCGTGGTTGCAATCTTTATCTTTTTTTCTAATTGTAGAAGGAGCCTCGAGTGCAAAGGATTAAATTATTCGTATTAAATATGCGTTTATTTGTAGTTAACAGAATTAAATATTAAAGAATAATGTGCCATGAAAAAGGTTCAGTGCCACTTCCTAGTATGCATTTACCCGGTTTCCTAATCTACCCTCATCAGATATTAAAATATCGAATAAATATAATAATATCAGCAAGTAAATTAATATCAAATCAGATATAAAAAATATTTCGGACATTCAGTAAAGCGACTATGAGATTGTTGACATTCACCGATGAAAGTTGACATTCATCGGTGAGTTTCGGCCATTCACCGTAACATTTTTACTATTGAATAAATTCCTTTTTATTTAAAATTTCTTTATTAAATTTATGTTGAGCACCACAAAGGTTTGGAAACTTATTGCATGGGCATATCTAGTGCATGCTATATCAATATTTTTAAAATTGAAATGGTTGCAAAATTTGGAAAACATTGCTTAGATGAGTAGTGCTTAGATTGCTTAGATGAGTAGTGCTTAGATTGCTTAGATGAGTAGTGCTTAGATTACTTAGATGAGTAGTTTGCTTCCACTTGTTCTTGGCGGACCTTTGGGAGACCAGCAACTATAATGCATTTAGAAATTCTTTGTAAAAACATTAGATAGAAAAAAATCATTCGCAGGTATGCATAATGCGACATTTACAATTAAATCAAATAGAATCTTATTAAAAAAATTCTAAAACCAAATTTTCAAACATTCTAAATTCTTATGCCAGTAGAATTAAAATAATACATAACTATCGCTACTTAACATTCAAATTATTTATTTATTTCAGTGTTACTCCTTTTTTCGAATTCGAGCTCTCAATAAAATGCTCTCTTTCATTATAGACTAGACTTTCTATTTATGTTTTACTGCTCGTGAAATGGTATTAACCTTCTCCTTTCCTTAGCTGTCAAACTCGTTAAATAGAGCACAAACGAAGTTCAATTTTTACATAAAATATTGTATTGAAAGACCTGTCTCTTTCATTTGACAGATGTAGTCTGACATAACTTATTTATAAACTTTTTTGGATAGAAATATATGTTGTATAAATTATTTGAGAAAGTAGTTATGATTTTATGGTAAATATATTTGTCTAAAATTGGATTTCTGGGGAAAAGTAAATTCTTAATTTTTAGTCAATGTTTTGTCTAAAACATCAAATACGTTGATTATAGCTACATTGGGCAATAAATATTTTGTTTCATTTGTATAAGTGTTTGATCTAATCTAATTTGAGTCTGGAGATTTCAAATCTGAAACTAATTTCGTTCCGGATTCTATAGAATTTTTTAATATGGCATTTTTCGATAATTTTATTTTTTGTTTGAATGTACAAGTCAATAAAAAACGTAAATGCTTATATATATAAAAAAGTAACACTTATATGCCCCTTCGAAAAAGACAAAAATATATGACCTTTACTTATTGCATCATGAACCGAAATGCATTATTCTTTTCTTACTACTATGCCCCACGTAACAAAACAAAGAAGGCACTTAGTATTCTCTAGAGCAGAGGTCGCCAAAGTGGTCTATATAGACCCCAGGGGTCTATTTAACAAAATTGGGGGTCGATCTGAGCAAGGGGGTCGATCCGGGGGGTCGATCGAAAGGGGGTCGATCCGAAGCGGAAGGGTCGAAGAAAAACAGCTCTTAATACGTAAATCCCAGATATCTAATTGAGTATGTAAAATTTGTGAATTTTTTTTATAATTGACTTAATATCAGTTTCTTTATAGAACATAAATTAATAAACGCATCATCAAAAACGTGGACATCAACCTGCAAGAGGAGTTTGTTGAATTATTATCGGATCTTGAAGCAAAGACGCTTTTTAAAAATTTAACAATAAGTAAATTTTGAACAAATATAAATATAATGCACAAAATATGTAGAACTTTATGAAATAGCTCAGCCTTTTTATGCTAGCTTTTCCAAGTTCCTATATGGTTGAAGCCGGTTTCAGTCACGTAAATTCAATCTTAACTAAGTACAGAAATAAATTAAATGTGGAGTTACGAGGGGATTTCAAATTAAAATTGACCAATTTTGAACCCAATATAGCGAACCTTGCAAAAAAACACCAGGCTCACTCATCTCATTGGTTAAGAAGCAATAAATCTGTAGTTACTTTACTTATTATTTCTACTTATTTATAATGACTTATTATTTAATAAATATTAAAGTATTTAAATTTCAATATTAATGTATTTTTCATAAAACTATTGTTACACAATGTTCTATTAGATTAATAAATGTTTAAATCATGATATAAATGTACAAACACAGTATCTAATAGAGTTTTATCTTAATTAACGGGAAATTACTTTTATGGGGGTCGATGGAGATTTCGAAAAATTATATAGGGGTCGATGATGAAAAAAGTTTGGCGACCCATGCTCTAGAGTAATTTTAAGAAATCCTGAATCGAACTATTTAAATACATAAAAACTATAGCTTGTATAAAAAACGTGAACAGAAAATGAGTTCAATAATTAAAAAAAAATTTACTTTTTGATATAGTAACATTACATGATGATATAGTATAGCACATTCCCATTATGATTTAGTACATATCATATTAGAAGCTATTAACTTAATCGTGAAGCTATTAATATGCCACAACTGTACTTTTTGTAGCAAAACAAAGTGTTGCACAAGCGCAACGTCAACAGGGAATGAGTTCAATAATTAAAAAATATTTACTTTTAGTGTCAGTTTCAATTTAAGTAAATGTTCGACATTTGTAGCAGATCAAGATTAGCGTTTTACTTTTTTCTTTCAGAAAAAAAGGCACGATCCTGATTAAAAAAATATTTAAAAAATGGTTTAAATTTTTATAGATAAAAAAAAGGAAAATGCGAAAAGGTATGAATAAAGTAATTTATTTCAGTATGCAGACTACACAATAGGAAGAATCTCCGTTCTCTGGGAACCCAAGTCAGAAATTTTGAGGGTTTTCTATTGATGGACCAATATAGTCCTGATGGTAACCATATTTAATTTTTAACATGAATCATTATATTTTTTGATGGCAGCCAACATAAGTAACCATCACTCCAATGAAGGAATTCGGACTGATGATGATGATCCAACATACGAATAACAACTTGTTTTGATGGTTTGTTCATGTTTAATCATCATAAATTTCCATCATAGTTTCTTAAAAATCAAATATTGGAACGATCATGAACCACCATCACTTCAATGTGGGAATTTGAATTGATTTAAGATGGCAAAACATTAAAAATCAAACAAATTGTTTTGATGGTTTATTCCTGAGAACCAATAATAATTTTCATTAAACCATCATGGAAATGTAAAGTTGGAATCCTTATGGACCATCACGGATAATCATCGATTGATGGTGCATGAGAATCAAAATTCTCTTGATGGTTAACCATCGCAGTGTACTAAATTAGCATTTTCCATCATGAAATGATGGAAGTTTGTTGGCATATCGAAAACCATGAATGCATAACTCTCAATGTTGAATGATGGTGACCATCAAATGATATTGGACCATCATGGATCGCATTTAAACCAACATTAACCCTCAAAATATTTTGATGGGACCATCAAGACTTTTGACTTGGGAAAACCCTTTTGATATTTGGTAGGTAAGAAGTTATTTTGTTAGATTTGTTCCGGTATCTTCTCCTTTTTTAACCTTCTCAAGACCCATTCATTTAAGACCCAAAGTAAGAGGAAATATCCAAATTAAGAACAGGTAGTAAATTTTTGATTAAG
The DNA here is from genome assembly GCF_043381705.1 of Parasteatoda tepidariorum. Taxonomy (NCBI): domain Eukaryota; kingdom Metazoa; phylum Arthropoda; class Arachnida; order Araneae; family Theridiidae; genus Parasteatoda; species Parasteatoda tepidariorum. Next base: position 20,232,329 of record NC_092215.1, read on the forward strand.
AATTATAGAATTTTTTTTCAAAACATCACGTATATAACTGCAAACAGTAAGTACCCTTTTTGTAATAAATAGACATAATAAGTCTCATTCGTCAAACGACACATTCCTTAAACTATACTTTTACCTTTGTAAAAAGAAAGCTAATTTAACAAACAATTAAAATTTTTCAAAGGGTAAATCAAATTAAAAACTTAGTAGCTAGGAATTTAATTTAAAAAAATGTAATTATGTCACTTTATTGACATTATTTTTTTAAAAAAAAAGAAAAACAAGACCTTCCTGTAAAATATTAGGCCTAGTCTTGCGGTTTTATCTAAGCACCTGGGCCATGAAGCGGCCCCTATCCCATCCATCATGATTTGTTTACTATTTGTAAGCATTTGTTATGGTTAGCAGTCGTTGTGGGAGTTTTAAAATTCCTGTAAAATACAATATATTTCGTTTTTCTTACAGCGTTTTTCCTTGTTCATATTAAAAATATTGTGGTTGAAAAATTTTAATTCTTCATGTATAGTGGTAAAAGAACCATCTTGTTCCATCAAAATTTTTTTAAATAAATAATTTGTGCTACCAATTTTTCCTGTTTCTAAAAATGGTACTGGGGCGCTTAAAAACAAATGAATTAAAGGTTCATTTTTCGCGTTTCAAAACATGCACTTTAAGTAAATATTATAAAAAGAATAAGTATTTTTTTTGTTAAAGCTCTTGAAGTCAAAAATGAAAAAAAAAAGAAAGATAAGGAAATTCAGGAAATTTTTTTTTCTTTATAATATTTAAAAGAAAATTCTTAAATAGTAAATTAATAATTTTTTGATAAGTTAAATTTCTAAGTACTTTGCAAAAATAAATTAATGTCTAAAATATTATATATTTAAAAAAAATTATACCTAAAGAGTTTCTTATAATTAACTGTTTTGAAAACCCGCTAAGAAAAACTTAAAATGCATGTAAAAATAATTTTAATATTTATGTATAATATAAATAGTTAAATAAAATTAGCGTTTGAATCTTATCTCTGAAATAATTTATATCTTAAAAAATTATGTATAAAGGGTTCCTCATAATTAATCTTGGACTAAAAACATTTTAAAACTTTATATGCAAAAAAATTGAATTGCAAACGAAAATTTAATTGTAAATTAGTAAACTGATTTAGCATTCATATTTAAATATTTATTAAAAAGAAAATAAAAATGAAAAAAGAAAACTGTGCATCTTTTAAAGCATGTAAACTGTAGAATATTAATAATAACATAAATACATATGGAAAGTAGCTTAAGATTAAAATAATTTTTTTCTCGATGTTAATAAACTCCTTAATGAGCAAAACAAAGCTAATATTTAGGAATTCATGCAAAATTAAGATGAGGCTTTTAATTAGGAAATAGAGAACAATAAAAAAGAAGGGTTTCTAATTAAGAAATAATTATAACTACTACGTTTTTGGAAATTCTACGCTGTTTATAAGCGTTATTCCAGATAAGATTATACTAAGAATTAACTTTTGTAAAATGATTATTGATTTGAAACAATTGAGAGGCAAAATCAACGAAATTAACATGAAGCCATCAATTGAATTTTGATTTATGATGTTGCCCTTGATGTTGATTTTGATAAATTCAAGGATAACTCTTTGGAAGTTATTTGTTAAAAGTAAGAGTTCATCTTACTTGTTCTTGTAAAGTTGAACACTAAAAGTGAAATCTCACCTTCTCAGATATTGAAATTTGAAGGCTGCGATCAAGGTTACCTGACCTTTGTGACAGCATGATATGTCATTGTGCTTCTGGCATGAGTCATAAGTACCTCATTCAAAGGGCACTAAAAATTTTTTTGATTATTTAATTTAGTAATTTTTTCAATTGTTTTCAATAAATCAGAAAGCGTGCGCATGGCTTATTTTAGACATAATTATTGAAACCATTTTAGTTTTAATTAAATATTTGGATTAACAGGTTATTCATTCAAAATGCACTGTAACAAATTTTGATTATTTGATTTAGCAATTTTTTCAATTGTTTGTAAACTAGCAGAAAGCGTGCGCAAGAATTATTTCAGACGTAATTATTAAAACCATTTTATTTTTAATTAAATATTTGGATTAACAAGTTATTCATTCAAAATGCACTGTAACAAATTTTGATTATTTGATTTAGCAATTTCTTCAATTGTTTGTAAACTAGCAGAAAGCGTGCGCAAGACTAATTTTAGACATAATTATTAAAACCATTTTATTTTTAATTAAATATTTGGATTAACTAATTATTCATTTAAAATGCACTGTAACAATTATTAACTAGTTTGATTTAGTAATTTTTTCAATTGTTTGTTAACAAGCAGGTAGCGCATGAATTATATACAACTAACAGAATTAAGAAAACTATTTTAACATTAATTATTTAAATTAACAAGCAATTCATTCCAAATGGACTATAATAAGTTAGGAATAGTTTGATCGGCAAGAATTAAGTGTTTAAGTGTGGGCGTAACTTATTTTTGACAGAATTAAGGAGGCTATTTATTTTTGATTAAGTATTTGAATTTACAAGTAATTCATTGAAAATGCACTATAACAGGTTTTGAATAGTTAAGATGGCAATATTTGTGTGAGTAACTTATTATTGACCGAATTATAAAAACTATTTTGTTTTTAATTAAGCATTTGAATTTACAAGTAATTCATTAAAAATGCAATATAACAGGTTTTGAATAGTTTAGATGGCAATATTTGTGTGAGTTACTTATTATTCACCGAATTATGAAAACTATTTTGTTTTTAATTAAGCATTCGAAGTAATTCATTAAAAATGCAATATAACAGGTTTTGAATAGTTTAGATGGTAATATTTGTGTGAGTAACTTATTATTGACCGAATTATGAAAACTAATTTGTTTTTAATTAAGCATTTGAATTAACAAGTAATTCATTAAAAATGCAATATAACAGGTTTTGAATAGTTTAGATGGTAATATTTGTGTTAGTAACTTATTATTCACCGAATTATGAAAGCTATTTTGTTTTTAATTAAGCATTTGAATTAACAAGTAATTAATTAAAAATGCACTATAACAGGTTTTGAATAGTTTAGATGGCAATATTTGTGTGAGTAACTTATTATTAACCGAATTATGAAAACTATTTTGTTTTGAATTAAGTATTTGAATTCACAAGTAATTTATTAAAAAAGCACTATAACAAGTTTTGGAAAGTTTAATCGGTAACATATGTGTGCGTAACTTATTATTGACAGAAATATGAGAACTATTTTATTTTTAATTATTTGAACTAACAAATAATTCATTCAAAATGTACTATAGCATGTTTTGAATAGTTTGATTGGCAACATTTGTACTAAAAACTATTTTATTTTTAACTAAATATTTGAATCCACAAGTGATTTATTCAAAATTCACAAAAAAATTTTTTTGGAACAGTTTAATTTAGTAATTTTCTCAATTGTTTGCAGGAGATAATCAAATGTGTGCATATTTTTTTGGTATTAATAATTGATTCCTGTTTTATAAATTTGATTTAAAGGTGTTGGAATGAAAAATAATCTTGAAAAGTCTTCGATTTAGATTCCATTTTTTAAAAAAAATGCATTATCTTTTAATTAAAAAAAATAACTATTTTTTCATCGTAGTAGAACTTAAGGCAAGACTCTCGTTAGATAATATTTATCCGTAGATCATAATATTGAAATTGTGACTGTTTTTTTCTGCATAATGATTTTTTTATGCTCTCTTCACTTAGAAACGATTTATATTAACAAAGCTACAGTAAGCTTCAATAAGTTCAGGCTCCCATATATCTAAACTAAAATATGATTTGTTCAGGAGTCCCATGCATCTAAACTAAAATATGACTAATTCAGGGCTCCAATGTATCTAAATTATGATATGATTAGTTCAGGGCTCCCATATATCTAAACTAAAATATGACATGCTCGGGGCTCCCATATATCTGAATTAAAATATGATTAGTTCAGGGCTCGCAAATATCTAAACGAAAATATGATTAGTTCAGGGTTCATATATCTAAAATATAAAGGGTTCATATAAAGTTCATATATCTAAACTAAAATATGACATGCTCGGGGCTCCCATATATCTGAATTAAAATATGATTAGTTCAGGGCTCGCAAATATCTAAACGAAAATATGATTAGTTCAGGGTTCGCAAAATATCTAAACAAAAATATGATTAATTCAGGGCTCCCATATATCTAAACTAAAATATGACATGTTCGGGGCTCCCATATATCTGAATTAAAATATGATTAGTTCAGGGCTCGCAAATATCTAAACGAAATTATGATTAGTTCAGGGCTCGCAAATATCTAAACGAAAATATGATTAGTCCAGAGAGTCTAGTGGTTCTCTAAAAGCATTTAGGTGTTGGAAATCATAAAAGCTGGTGGAAATGTTTTTGATTTAGCAACTGCTAAAATTTCTAATAAATGAAGCTGTCAATATTGGCAATATTGCATTAAAGGGAGTCATGAGGTTTCAAATACTGAAAAGAAAATTTCAAAATATACAAATCAAAATAAATTACGCCATGCTAACTTTGGATTACGCAACGGAAAAGTTCTCTTCGAATAATTTGTTTGCATTATGTGTTTTTTTCAGCAACTGAAACTTCATGATTTGCTCAAGGTTAGCCTGAACTTACTTTTTCTTTCTTTTTGAATTTTAAATTAGTTGTTGTTGTTGTCAGCCATTATGGCAGAGTGGGTGCTTGTTCTTGTTTTCCAGTGGCGCCATCTATGACCAATAATTCGACTTCTGCTATACCAATACGTCACACCCATTTATAGGTCGGACTCATTCATACATCCATTCTTTCATCCACAGACCGTAATTTTGACCTGAACCAGAGAAAGATCAATCTCCAACTCAGTACCCCCAGAATTATTGATTTGCTATGGGAACTTGGAGGACTTTGTGACCCGATATATTTAACATGCACCAGCCACCACTTACTACACGGGAAGTCTTCGGCCGGTTGCATTCGAACTCCCCGTCTAGAATAAAGGAGTCTCAAATGTAACTTCATGATAAATCACTTACAAACAAACCAAGAATAAATCCAGGGAATATAAAATGCTTATTTTTATCTTTATTGATTTTGGAAAAAAATGCTGACTTAATTAGTACGTTTGCTCCTCTGGATGCTTCAAAGAAATAAAATTAAATTGAAAAAGATGACACTAATATCGTTCGAAATATAAACAGCAAAAAGACAACAAGTTCAAACCAAGGCTCAGCTGAAAATAATTGAAATAAAGAAGAAAGGCCAGGAGATTCAAGTTGCTCATATCTCTGCTAAACGGTGCAATGTTGTAGTCGGCCATTAAGGCAGAGGGGTTGAGAGTGTTCTTGTTTTCCAATGGCGCCATCTATGATTCGAGTTCTGCTGCACCCGTACGTCACACCCGTTTATAGGGAGGCCCCATTCACACATCCATTCATTCATCCACTGATCGTAATTTTGACCTGTGCAAGAGAACGACCAATCTCCCATTAAGTACCCCCAAAGGTATTGATTTGTTAGGGGAACATGGAGGACTTTGTGACCCGACAGAGTTAATGTGCACCAGTCACCATTTACAACACGAGGAGTTTTCATCCGCCTGGAATCGAACTCCCGATCTCACAAATGTGAGTCCAGAGCCCTGCCAACCAGGCTATCTCGGCTCAAAAGTAGTTATCAAATCATTAAATATAAGTGAAAAATGGATTGCGATTAATGGAGAATATCTGGGCTAGCTTCACTTATCTAATGATCTTGTAATTATAAAAGACAGCCTTTTAACAAACTAAAACAAAAAAGTATTAAAAATCTTTATAAAGACTGTATTTAAGTATGGTAAATGGAGAATATCAGAGTCAATTTCTTTTTGCTGATGCTATTACAAATATCTAACTCAACCTTAACAAACTAAAAGAAATGCCAATAATTTTTATGAAGCCCGTTACTGGAGTATGATAAATAGAAGATTTCTGGGACAGCTTCCTTTTTGCTGATGATACTGTAATTATCTAAGACAGCCTAAAGAAACTAAAAAAGTACCAAAAATACTTATAAAGCTAGTACCTATTCGAGAAAGACTTAAACTTTTTGATAACAAAAACTTATGTTTAACACGTTGAAATCCATGGGATCACCGGTGACCGGCGAAGCCAAGATTATTAGAAACACATTATTCGAGTAAATTGTTAATTTTTTATATTATTGTGGTCACTAAAATGGTTTGAAAAAATTAATGCAATATAGAACACACAAAAATAGTCTTATTTATATAGGGGAGAGTCGGGTAGCACCGCCCAGCGGGTACCCCCGCCCACAGTCAATTTCATGTGTATAGAATATTTTTTCAAGTCAATGGGCCATCGGACATTAATTGTTATATTAAAAAAAGATTATTTTCAAAGTTTCAAGTATTTATGCAGCTGGTAACATGGTAAGCAATAGTTTTGAAAATATGTTGAATACAGAAGTCATGAAATTAAGAAAAATTGATTGAATGTTTCGATTAAACTTCATTTTAATACTAAAAAAATAATTTTTTCTATACATACAGCATTAAAGTATGTAGTCTTAAGTTTAATTTGCACAAAGAAAGAAGTTTGTATGTAAAAAATTGTTCGAGTAATTACAAATTTACAAAAAAATTGGATTTCGGGTAGCCCCGCTCACATGAATGTCGGGTATCACCGCCCAATTTTATTTCGTCGATAAATGTACGGTTGCAAAGATTATTATTTTATTGCTTCAAATTTGAATGTTATATGCATTTTTAACAACAAATATATGTTTTAATATTATATGAAACATAAATTTATATATTTAAAAATGAAAAATTAAATATTTTTAAAATGTAATTGATATATCCAAATTAAATTTAATATCAAGAAATCATAAATATTATGATAAGCTATTTGCTTACTTATTTATTTTCACTTATTTGTGAACGAATCAATCTACAGAAGCATTTGAATGCAATCAAAATACAAAGTGAATTTGTAATTTTATAAGAAGTATTTTATATTAAGTTTATAAGAAGAGATCAACCAAATAAGTTTATATTGAAAAACAACTATTGTTATTAATTATTGTTACTTAAATTAAATTATTTTCGTTAAATATTTAATATAAATATATATTAATATTATAATATATTAATATACATTAATAATGATAAAAAGTATGACATTTGTTGTTATTAAATGATAGAATTCACTAAAAGTATATAAATATGTAATAAATAAAATAATTTTGTGATAAAAATGATAAATGAGGTTTATCTATTGTCAATACATTGGTCATTCTCATTTACACCTGAAAAAATAGCCAAAAAACACAATTTTTGTAACTGGGCGGGGCTACCCGACACATTTTGAAAAGAGCTGAAAAACATGTTTTTTTAAATTTCTATTTTTTTAAGTTTAACTATTCTTTTTTTGGTTTATTCTTTTTGCATTATTTAATTAGATGATAAAACAATAGAAACATACAAAAATATTGATTATTACTCAATATTATACAGAAATATAAGCAAAACTCCTTAGGTGGGCGGGGCTACCCGACTCTCCCCTACATAGAGATGTCAACTTGTTCCGGACAGCGAATAAATATTTTCAAGTGGTTGTTTATTAATTGTGATTCTTTGTTCAATAAATTCTATCTAGCAGATTTTTATACTCCACTATTTCTAAACAATTCGAAGGCTTATATAATTCACCACTTTTTTCAGATATGTCATGCTAAACCTTTTAAATAACTAACAAAATCTGTCTAATATTTGCAAATTTAGTTTGTAGTTATTTACCGTTTGGCCAGACGGGCAAGCCATGTAAAATTATCGTGGCATTCAACGTGTTAATGCTCATTCCATGAAGTAAATAAAATTTATAACCAATGGTGCAGAGTTATGTTTATTCAGGAATTCAATGGAATAAATTAACAAATTTGCAGAAAAATCAATACCAGCTGAAGATTTTTTTGAAAAAAATAGCATCTGTCTAATGAGTAATATGCTGCCTGATGTGGAAAATTTTCAATTGATGTTTTGATATTCCTTCTAAATTTTGAAGAAATGACTTGGAATTCTCATTAGTCTGTCTATTCAGAGCCTTCTAAGAACATTAAGAAGCAAAAAAGAGGATCAGTCCGGGAAATTCTCATTAGATGGTCTGTACAATGACTTTCAAGAAAGCAAAGAAGTATGAAAAGATATTTACAAGATATTTTAAGATATCAGGAACAAAAACATTAGTCTTCGGAAAAAAATACATTTTTTCGACGAATTTAGATTCCTGACCCTCGAAATAGACGTGGGGTAGCAGCAAATCTGGAAATAGTTTGGTCAGGCGCGTGGCTGAAAGTTTGGAACCCTTAAATAGTAATTTAACTTTTTGCAAATTTCCCTATATCTCGAAATTTTTCAAGTAAATTTAAATTTCTTTGCTCATAAATATAAAACTCGTTTATTCAATTATAATTTTATGCAAAAATAATTTTTTATTATTTTATATTATCATTTAGGTCAGATGCATGGTGGGCAAAACAATAAATGGAACGCTCAGAATAGCTTTCGATCTAATGATTGGATTTTCACCTACTAGACCTCAATCCTAATGGCTCAAGGGGACGATCTAAAATATGCTAATTCATATATAATAACCTCAGACTCCACACTGCTTAAAAAGTGAACCGGTTGTGCCCATGAACCCAAATCATATTTTAAATGTGACTGAAACAAATTTATCATATATATTTGAGAATTGAATCTGTAGTGGTATACAAGTAAATAAGACAAACCAATCATATTCATAAATTAAACAAATTTTTAGACATATATTTGCTGTCACTTTCTTATTTTTACTAGATTTTCTATTAAATGGCTCTTTCGTAAACTGGTTTATCTTCATTGTGGTCTGATCGGACTACGTATAAAAACCGCGAGGAGGCTTTCAGTTGTAGGAGGTAATTTTACTAGATTTTATATTAAATGGTTCTTTCGTAAACTGGTTTATCTTCATTGTGGTCTGATCGGACTACGTATAAAAACCGCGAGGAGGCTTTCAGTTGTAGGAGGTAATTTTACTAGATTTTCTATTAATTGGCTCTTTCGTAAACTGGTTTATCTTCATTGTGGTCTGATCGGACTACACATAAAAACCGCTAGGAGGCTTTCGGTAGTAGAAGGTATTTTTACTAGATTTTCTATTAAATGGCTCCTTCGTAAACTGGTTAATCTTCATTGTGGTCTGATCGGACTACATATGAAAACCGCGTGGAGGCTTTCAGTTGTAGGAGGTATTTTTACTAGATTTTATATTAAATGGCTCCTTCGTAAACTGGTTTATCTTCATTGTGGTCTGATCGGACTACATATGAAAACCGTGAGGAGGCTTTCAGTTGTAGGAGGTGTTGCCTCAGCGAGGAACAGTTTAGTAGTCCGAAGTAACGAATATAGACTGCGCAGTGGATTAAAAGTAAGAACGAAGTCACTGCGTTCGAACTACTAAGCTGCGCAGTGGTGGAAAATAGGAAAGATGTCATTACGTTTGGACTATTAAAGGATCAAATGTTTTGCTTATGGTAACCTGTGTTGAGCCCTTCTCTTTTCTAGAAAGTATTGCCTAGATAGTGCATATGTTTTATTCCAAGTGGACAGATCTTTCAGTTACTTACCTCTTTCGCTTAAAACAGCATTGTGCTTTGACTTTAGGTACAAATATAAATATTTATAAAGTTTATATAGTATGGCATATAAATCTATATAAGTTTGCGTAATGAACCCCAATAACGAAACACTACGACTTTTAACTCTTTTGAAAAGAAGGAAGCTCCTTGAAATAGGAAAATTGACTCAAAATGGTTAAATTAGAAACACATCCGGCTATATTGTAAAATATCAACATTTTCTGACTATGTGTCCGAATATGGAAATTCCTTTATCGCTTAAAACTAATTTAACCGAGAAAATATTCCTACTTATGTTCATAAGCAAATAAAATTTATGATATTCAATTTGGATAAAGTTGTATTTAATATGATAATTAGTGTGTTACGCATTCTGGAACAAAATTTTTATTCTTAAGTGTTTTTATTCTTAAGTGTTAAGTGTGTGCAAGCAAGGTAAATATAGAAAACAATTCCATATTGAAATAAATGAATCATTCACCAAATCTAACAGCTTGCTCCCATAAATAACATCTTTAAAGAATCAAATATTTTTGTTATGTAAAGGGAAGCGATTGATTTGTTTTAAACGTCTTTCTAATAACGACGCAATTTAGATCGGATCGCTAAGATAAAGTATTAAAAATAAATGTGAGAAACTATGTTTTTTCTTATCTGATAACTTTTGTGTAAATGACTTGGCACGAGGCAGTATTTTGAGCGAAAGGATTTTGCTTTTCTTAATTGCTTGTAGTAAACCTATGGAGAGTGATTCCTTCAAGGCGAAAATGGATTTCAACAATGATGATAATGATATAAACAGGTCAACACCAGTTGAAATTGAAATCAGTGCACGTGTTTTCTATCTCTAGGCCAAATGTTTGCAGAGGTTTGGCTTTCTCGTGTTAAAGAAAAATTCTATCCTTCATTTCTGTAGCTTCATTAATTCAAAAAGTGATTTTAAAAACCACCTACTTTAAACAGGAGTGATTTTCGAAAGAATCATCAAAATGTTTTAAAAATATTCTTATTTGTTGTGGAGAGCTGGACTCGACTAATTTCAAAAATCGCTCCATGCTGTTTGCAAATGAGAAAATTAGGTGCAGAAATTGTTTCATGCCACCTGTAAATGAAAAAAAATTAGGTGAAAAAAATTGCTTTATGTCACTTGTAAACAACAAAAATTACGTGCAAAAATTGTTTCATGTCACCAACAAATGACAAAAATTAGGTGCAAAAATTGCTTCATGTCACCTGTGAACAACAAAATTACGTGTAAAAATTGTTTCATGACACCAGCAAATGACAAAAATTAGGTGCAAAAATTGCTTCATGTCACCTGTAAACAACAAAAATGACGTGCAAAAATTGTTTCATGTCACCAGCAAATGACAAAAATTAGGTGCAAAAATTGCTGTATGTCACCTACCTCATTTACTAAGCTCTTCATTTGTTTCAATTCTTTAACAAAATATGTTTCCAAATTTGTAAGTATATAAGCAAAAGAAAAGCCATGACTTAAAAGAATTCCGAATAATTAACGATAAGTAATCAGAATTTTTAAGGATATAGGATTTAAAAGGTAAGAAATTTTTAAAATATATATTCTTAATTTCTAAGAGCTCTAGTTGAATATTGTTTATAGACAGTAAGGGTAAGTATTCCATTTCTTAAATTTTAGTAATTCCATTCATTTAAAAAATTTTAAGAACTTTTAAATAAAATAACAAATTCTTAGCAATATTTTTTCAACTTTTCTTAGTGTTTACTCAGTATTTTTTGTCTGTCCTTGTTACAGAAAGCTATTTCGAATCTCTTGCAACTCTGGAACAGTCAGCGCTAAGGTTCTGAAATTTAGGCATTGATTAAAAGAAGTGATTTTAATTCTGGTACAGTCAGCGCTAAGGTCCTGAAATTTGAGAATCAATAAAAAAAAGTGATTTTAACTCTGGAACAGTCAACGCTAAGGTCCTGAAAGTTGGGCATCGATTAAAACAAGTGATTATTAGTGCTACATGTGCAAAGTTTGAGCAAAATTGGTTGAATAGATCTGGACAAATTGAATTTCAAAAAAGTCAGGTATTTAAAATTTGATTCCTCTGGAATTATTCAACTGATTTTGCTCTAATTTTGTATTTTGCCTTGTGAAATTATATTATTTAAAATAGTACAAAAAACTTTATACCTTACAGTCCAAAAGTTTTTCGAGCATTATTAAATAAAATAATAACAAATAACAAATATGTAATAAAGGTCATTTTTTGCATGGAATTATCTTTGGACAAACGAATTTTATAATTGAGATCTTTTTTTCCACATTGCTGCGACAAAAAAGTGATACTAAAATTTGAGAAGCTTAAAATTCGATTTTTAGGAATCATTTGACTGTTTCAGCTCAAATTGTGTAGTTCCCCAAATAAAATTACAGTCTTTAAACTGATGCAAGAAATTGTATATCTTACAATTCAAATTTTTTTCGACATTTCTTAAATAAAATAATGAAAAATAATAAATTACTTCTTGTATGAAATTATCTTTGGATAAACAAATTTTGTAATTGTGCGTGATACTAAAAGCTCAGATGCTTAAAATTCGATTTTTAGGAATCATTTGACTGATTTTGCTCAAATTTTGAATTGTGCCTCATAAAATTACATTCTTTCAAATGATGCAAAAAATTGCATACCTTACAACTTAAAAAAATTTTTCGACACTTCATAAATAAAGTAATAAAAAAATAATAAATTATTTTTTTGCATTAAATTATCTTTGGATCAGCATATTTTATAATTCTGTGTAAAAATTGCAAATAAAATACAGAAGAAAAGTTATTGTTTCAACGTATTTCAAAACTATTTTCTTTTTGTATACATTTTATTTGTTTGTGCAAAATTTTCAGAACACATCGCTGGTTCAAAGTTTAAACGACACTTCTGCACTCACTTCTCATTCAAATAACACTAATTATGTTTTCAGAAGCGTCGTTTTAACTTTGAATCTGCGACATGTTTTATTAAATCTAATTTTTATAATGGTCTTCGTTTGACTGTGATAGGGTCTTAGAAAAATTTGAACTTGTTAAGATTGTGCTGCAGATCCACTCTGCATATTTTGATACCAAATATGCATACATAGCTGTTATCAGACCCCTGTATATGCATAGAAACAGAGTTACCAACTTTTGGGTAAGTTTCTCTAATGGTAGCAAATTTTATAATTTAATATATAATTCCTTGTTTAGTAAGTTTGACTTAAAATTATTTTCTGTACCCCCATATGTGGAGGATTCAAAAGTTAACATAAAAAGTCACTTTGTTCTCGTAGGCAGGGTTTTAAAATAATATGCAAAATTTTTAAAGCCAACCACTCCACATATATTTTATAAAAATTGTAGTAGTATGCAGCTCTGCGCAGAGCATACCTGCCAACTATTAATCTTCCCGAGGAAGATTTTCTTCAATGGTAGTAATATGAAAATTGAATCACAATTACAGACAGATCCATATTATTCATTAGCAAACTATCGCAGAGTTGCCTGTTTCTACGCTTTTGGCAAAATATTTTACAGGCAACAGCTAAAATTTTTATTATTTTGACAAATTTTGCCAATATTTTAAAAGCCTCAGCACGAGAGATCAGAGACAAAGTGGCGTTTTATATGAACTTTAAAATCATTTGTATGTAGTGGTGTAGAAAATAAGCTTGAATGAATACAAATCAATACATTAAAACATAAACGTAGCTACCACTAGAATAAATATTTACAAAAAGAGTATAAGGTTCTCAGCAATTCCATTTTCTTTCTTTCTTTATTTATTAAAAATTGGGCACCTGGGCCGCGCAGAAGGCCCCTAGCAGCTATTCCAGTCTGATTATTTTAACTTGAATGTTGAATTTATTTATTTGTAGTGGTGGTCATTATAATTTTAAACAAATTTATAAATTCAAGAAATAAATAGAAAGCTTAAATTTTGCTACCACTTTAAATATAAATATAAGGCCTTACGCAAAATGCGTAAAATTTGGCAGCTCTTATACAGACAAAAAGAAAGCCCAAACCAAGAAATTATTAATGCCAAACTTTTAGATATCGCAAGGATAAACTTTTCCTAATTGTCACGAGAGGTCCAATTTTTATTATATCTTATAACCGTCGTTGAACAGCCAACCAAAAAAATTGAGTTAACGACTACTAGCGTTGTAATTTTGCGTTTTAACTCTGTAATTACTAGCGTTTTAACTCTGTAGCCTTGTAATTTTGAACCCAATCCAGAAGACGAAAAAAACTCCTAGATCAAGCATTGTGGAAATTTGCCGCCGTAGAGAGCTTTTTTGATGCAACTAACCCGCATTTATGTTACATAGAGAGAAAAACCACGAAAACCTCCCACGGTTAGCCTGACTGCAAGGGGATTCTAACGCATAATCCGTCAACCACTGAGGATATTTTTACGCCAGTACTATGGTCAGTGGGAGCCGGGTGAGGAACTCGTATCAGCCAGCCATCGCTGGGATACGAACCCGGTTCACTTCTTTGAAAGGCGATTGCTCTATCCCCTGAGTCACTACGGCTCCCTGGTTTTTCTATACATATATGCGTCTTTGAAAAAACACATGAACTTAACGCACCGCATCATAAACTAAAATGTGTTAGTGCTTTCTTCCTACCACGCCTTACGTACTAGAGAAGTAAAGACACTTAGTATTCAAACGAGTGAATATTAAAAAATTCTGGTTTGTGCATAAAAACTGTAGGCTGTCAAGAGAAACTGAGCACAAATTTGAGATCAGTAAAGTGAAAGCATTCAAGATTTGTTAAAAAAAATCGCATGTAACAGAAAAACAGGGAAAAAAAAACATTTTTTCTATTCCGTTAGTGTTATGGATATCTTACGATTTTCCTCAATTTACCCCTTAACGCACAGATTTTTTGAAAAAAACCGGCCCAAAAAAAATCAATTTTTTCATTGATTTTTTAACTAACATTTCATTGACTCACCCGCATTTACGTTTCCCAGAGAGAAAAACCACGACAACCTCTCACGGTTATCCTGAGAGCAAGGGGACTTAAACCCATGATCCGTCTACCGTATTTTATGTTTACAATGTAATCGCCAAATTGGAAATTTTTTAAAAAGATTAAGAATTTTTAAAATATTTTAGTTATTTGTTCGTTCTAAAGCACAGAAAATTCTTTACAGCGAGTTGGTGCATACTGTTTGAAATTACAGCTTTTTTTCAAGTCAAAGGCACTTAAACTGTGGCTTTTTCATTTTTCTTGGTGAAAGATCTTCGAAAAATCCATGGCAAGTTGCCAATTTATATTGGTTCCCATTCTGATTCATTTAGGATTCCCCCGTCCCGAAAAGGTTAAAAATAACATTAATTTTGAACCTTTTGACTTGCGCAGATTCAAATGAATTTTCAACTTGCGCAGATTCAAATGATTTTTCAACTTGCGCAGATTCAAATACGATTAAGGAAAAGAAGAAAATAACACTATGACATTTATATCAAAACATGAGTTTTAATCATTATCATTCGCCTTGATCGTGATTTTGTTTAATAGGTCATGTCTTGAAAGCGAAAGTGTTTACTTCAATTTTTCATCACTCTTCTTGTATCTAAGTGACCCATATATCTTTAATTTATTTAGATAAAGAAACATTTTACAGGTTTTGATTACTGCTACTGTTTGATTTAAAACAAATTGCATTAAATAAAAAAACAAGCTTTATATTACATATTTTGTTATGAAATATAGAAGTAAAACAACTGTTCATTATTTTTGTCGTTTTTGAATGATAATGAAAGTAGAAGTTGTTAAATGTATTGAAAACTTTTTTTTAGGTACAGATCGCAAAAAATAATCGGACCACCCTGAATAACGTTTAATCTAATGATCGGATTTTCACGTTCTAGCACAAAAGACTCAAAAGACTCAAATATGCCGCTTAATTAGTGCAAACGATATTTCATGATACGAAAACTAACACAAAAGTAATTTTTTTGACTAAACCATACTTTCGAAATATGACAATTCGGACCAAAAAATTTCTTCAAATTTAAAGTCTTCAAAATAATCTAAATTATTTTTTGTATACTTCTTTAGCTACACTTAATAATATCTTATAGGCAGCAGTGTAGTTTATTGACATTTGTTCAAGAAAAAGATAAAATAAAAATTCACCAAATCTTGAATGCCAGGAAAATGACATATTACCCTAGAAGTTTAAAAAACAGTCATTTTAAGTTAATAGTAACTCAACTTAAGCCTTTATGTTAGATGGACCATAAATTACTTAAATTAATTCTTTTTTATCCACTGTAGAAAGAAGCAAAAAAATTTTTGTTGCTGATATGTGCAGAATAAAATTGTGTATAATAATCAATCATTAAATAAATAAATAACTTTGATTACATACAAGCATATTACAATCATACATAAACTTGGTATTACGTTAATATTTGCTTTCCCTCTTTGCAGTATTAGCAGCTAAAAAGAATTTCTGGTAACACTTCAATGTCCTGAAATTCATAAGCCAGGAAAATGACAGCCAGGATAATAACAAATTCACCATTTTATAGCATATAACTTTAATTTAATATTTTGGTCGAAGACGTTTATATTCTGCAGAAAACAACAGTATTTTTTAAAATAACTCAGATAAATCTATGTAGTTTTTGTTATTAATGATTTCAAGAAGCCAGGAAAATGACAGCATAAAAACCTACTCACCTTGAAAAAATTTTTGAAATAGATTTTGAGCCAGAAAATTGGTTCTTTATTCATGCAACAGGACATGTTCATATAGGAGGGTATCTAATCAATCTGTTAACACACGATATTGATTCCTGGCGCTATCTATTTTGGTTATAAATCACTAAATAAAAGTAGCCAGGAAAATGACAGATCTTCATGGGACAAACAAATTATTGACAGAAAAAATTATTTTAAGCGAAGTTTTAGTAAACAATACTCTCTGCATATATTCTAGAAATGCAAACATAGATTTAAGATAAAAAAAAATTAGATTTTGAAAAATGTATGGGAAGTTTTGAAGCTAGTTATTATTGCAAATATTGTTTGGGACATGTCAGGAAAATGACATTTTGATATTCAATTAAATTTCTTAAGTATACAAAACAGTCAATGCCAGCGCAAAGTCATTTTAAAATGCTAACAGCAATGCTATTTATCAGTTTTTTTTTAAAAAAAGTTCTTTTAGTATTATAGTATTAGATCTTGGAGCAAGGGACAGTGAATATCATATTTCGTGAGAATCCCCCAAGTATGGTGCCAATAGTTTGGTCAGAAGAGGTGTCCAAAGTTTGCAGCCTTAATGTTAATTTTATTTTTTGTATATTTCCCCATATTTCGAGAACGTAAGCAGAAGAAGAATTGATACAAAACATTGATTCTTTAAAATGATTTAATACATTATATACTTTACATTTCAAAATTTTTTCGATTATAATTAAATAAAATAACTAAAAATATTAAATATTTACGTTCTCGTACTACAGGTCATGGGCTCAATCTTCGGGTCAGGCAATGCTGACTCTGTCTTTCATTCGTAAGCCTTTCAAAAAATCTTTCTCAGCCTTTCCCAAAAGTTGGCACCCCTATATATCTGAATATATGCATATAAAGGGGTCTGATACTAGCTATGTATGCATACTTGGTATCAAAATATGGAGAGTAGATCTGCAGCACAATCTTAATAATTTCAAATTTTTCTAAGACTCTATCACAGTCAAACGAAGACCATTATTATAAAATTTAGGCTTAATATTACCTGTGTTCAGAAAATTTTGCACAAACAAAATAGATAAAAGGTATACAAAAAGAAAATAGTTTTGAAATATGTTGAAACAATAACTTTTCTTTGTTATTTTATTTGCAATTTTTGCACAAAATTATAAAATTTGTTTATTCAAAGATAATTCCATGTGAAAAAATAATTTATTATTTTATTTATGAAGTGTCGAAAATTTTTTAAATTGTAAGGTATAAAATTTTTTGCATCATTTGAAAGAATGTAATTTTATGTGGCAGAATTCAAAACTTGAGCATAATCAGCCGAATAATTCCGAAAAATCGAATTTTAAGTGCCTTACTTTTTTCAATTAAATTTCTCAGGGACAATTCAGCGGATTTTGCTCAAATTTCGTACTTTTGACATGTAAAATTACATTCCTTAAAATGATGCAAAAAATTTTAAATTTGTTAGCTTATTCACCTCCTGAATGTTTAAGCAGTTTAATTTTTAGGAAAATTTCCAACTTTAATTGTTGTCTCACTATCACTTTGCAAAATCTTTTTCAGGTACGTCAATATACAAAAACTTTTAATTTTAAATTGATGACTGTTGTTGGCGACATTAGAGTTCAAAGGGTTAATAAATATCAAATTTAATTATATTAAATTTAAATAAAGACTACTTAAATTTAACAAAAATATACGATATTCAAATTCGAACAATGAATTTGTCAATAAGATTCTCCTTGAACGTGATATTTATAGGTCACAGCTCGAAAGAGAAAGTGTTAAAACGGAGACATTTTTCATCATATCTTATAAGATAAGTGACCTCTTTTTATTATATCTTATAGATAAGTGACAATTATATTATTTTGATAACATAAAGTTTTTTTAGTCAATTTTAATGCCTTTTCCTTCAAACAGAGATGTCAACTTGCTCTGGATAGCGGATAAATATTTTCAAGTGATAGTCTTTTAATGTATGGTCCCGCCGTGGACTGCGGTCAGCCTACCTAAGTTACGAGGGTGCGCGGTATCGGTACGTACAAACGCAGACATATTTCATCATATCTTATAGATAAGTGACCTCTTTTTATTATATTTTATAGATAATGACAACTATATTATTTTGATAACATAAAGCTTTTTTAGTAAATTTTAATGCTTTTGAAATTTTTCCTACAAACAGAGATGTCAACCTGCTCTGGATAGCGGATAAATATTTTTAAGTGGTAGTCTTTTAATGTATAGTCCCGCGGTGTACTAATCGCTAAGACACGGTTCCCAGCAGAACACCGAATTCAAGCATCACTGGCTGAGGTCAGAGTGCGGATCGGCGACCACTTGGATCATTCTGCATAGGGACAGACGATGTACGGTATTGGTCCTTGTTAAACTGTTCTACCGTAAAGTACTCGACTTCGCGCGCAGGTCGTCGAGCTACCGAAACGGGGATGCCATCCTCGCTGCAGAGGATCAAAATTGTAATGGCATGTCCTCGGATCATCCTCAGGGATGCTTCCCAGACTGTCACCAATAACCCATTGTGCAGCTCTAGTGTGACGTAAATGAACTGCAACAACTAGTGCGATGTAAATAAAATATCTACCTTTCAATGTATGATCCTTGGTTTAGTAAATTCCATTTATAAGTAATTTCCATAGTTATAATACGTTATATCCATAATTATAATAATGGTTTAGCAATTTCCATAATTTCTATTTCCATTACTTCTGAATTATCTGTTCACAATTACACATCTATGTGTTTAAATAATTTCCTACTCGGTACGTACAGTCATGAATCACTTTTTTCAAAGTATTGCGAAGACAAGTAAAACTCGGCAGAAATACTTTATTTCTGAAAAATGAATGCTAGTAATGAAACACTTTTTATTAACACTTTTTACTTTTTTGAAAAGTATGTTTAGCCCAAATGGAAATAAATAAGTGATAAATATTGACTTTTAGGTCCATTTTGCTTAATATAACACCATTTTGTTCGATTAAAAAAAACTCTTACTTGCAGAAAACGGAAAAATCTCTTAAATAATACAGAACTCTAAAGAGGAACTATACTCTGTTGCAAAAAGAACCATTATCCTTATGAATAGATCTTGTTTGCATCTAAGTACACTAAAAATGGATGCCAAGCACCCAGCTCGAACGTACATCTCCATCTCCAAGTCATGAAACGACTTTGAGAAACCTTCTTTTTGCTTGCTTGTCGTGTGTCGTGAGAATCGTGTGAAATGAGGGAAATAAAATTTGTTGAATAAAAATTATTGTTTTGTTGATGAGAATTAATGAAAATGATATCTTAAAAATCGTAACAAATATGCGTCTTCCTGCTCGCATTTAAAGAAACTGATGGAAGAATAATACATATTGTTTCTTGCAGACGATTAAACATAGGTAAAAATAAAAATTCTTCATGTAGCATTTGATTTGTTAAGGTCATGTCAGCATAAGTCGCGCCATTTTCAGTGTTTTAATGATATCCAATGCTCTTGCAACGTCATATAGTTTTTTTCTTTTTCAAGAACGAATGTTCTCCTTACTTATAGAAATACCTCGCCAAATCTAGGATAAAATCGTAACAAATATACGTCTTCCTGTTCGTATTTAAAGAAACAGATGGAAGAATAATAAACATTGTTTCTTGCAGACGATTTTTTTTCTACAGCTAAACATGAGTAAAAATAAAAATTCTTCTAGTAGCATTTGATTTGTTAAGGGCATGTCAGCATAAGATATGCCATTTTTGGTGGTCCAATCAAATCCAATGTCTTGCAACGTCATATATGTTTCATGTTCTCCTTACTTACAGATATATGTTGCTAAATCTAGGAGAAAATCGTAACAAATATGCATCTTCCTGTTCGAATTTAAAGAAACAGATAGAAGAATAATACATATTGTTTCTTGCAGACGAATTTTTTTCTACAGCTAAAAATAAAAATTCTTTAGGTTTTATTTAATTTGTTAAGGGCATATCAGCATAAGAAGCGCCATTTTTGGCGGTCTAATCAAATCCAATGCTCTTGCAACGTCATATAGTTCTTTCTTTTTCAAGAACGAATGTTCTCCTTACTTATAGAAATACGTCGCTAAATCTAGGATTGAAATAAGACAGCGAAACTATAACTCGTTTTTTAATAATTCTATGATATATATCGCAAAAGATAGCATCAACTAAATTTTTGTCCGACGAGCTTAACTTCTAGCTTGTTTTGAAAGCTTATTTGTATAATTTGATAACGAAATAAAACGGAACTATATGCTGTCGCGGATGATTACTTTGATCCTATATGGCAATGTTCTTTTCTTAACTTGCAACAGAGTATAAATCAAATGATTATGTAGGTTCCCAAGACAAGTTTTCAGTTTTTTTTATAATTTATCAGCCAGAGTACATTAAACTTCAACAGACTTAGGTTTAAGAACATTCAAAATTTTTCATGGGACCTGTCATTGAACTTATGACCTGCCGTTGAAGTATATGAAAAAATCTGTTCCAATATTCTCAAAATGAAATATAAAGAACGGAAGTAAAGGGGTTAAGTAGTGAGAACAAATATCTCGATTTACGAAAAAAAAAATATATAATACAGATCACCTGTTGAAACGGAAAGCACATCCAGGTACTACATAGGTTCTCAACCCTTTTTCGTTCCATTAACCCCCTTGCGAATAAGGTGAAGGACGAAACCCCTTTTTACTACAAAATGCAACCCTCTTTTTTTTGAGATGAATTAATAGAGTTTTTATAGTCATCAGATGTTATATAAAAAACTTTAATTCACTTAATTAGAGAAAAGGAGCTAACTATGCATTGTCATAAACAAAATTATAATAAAACCCCACATTTTTGTGATATTTGCAGAGCATTATTTTTCAAACTATGATAAGAACTAGAAAATGTATCTCCTAGCTTTAACCCATTAACTTGTACACTCGAGTTAATTCGAGCACGCTTAACAGGCCAAACTGTACACACTCGAGATAATTCGAGTGGCACTGTATTTTATGCTGCTATAATTTTTCACACTCGAATATAATCGAGAATTGAAAATACCAATGTGAAAGTTAAGGAAAAAAATCATTTTATTGATATTTATCATTTACATAGGATAGTAAGCTATAATATTTATTTATTCAGGAATAAAATATTATACTGAGATGCCGGCTTGCTCCGGACAGTAAATATATATTTTAAAGTGGGAGTTTATCAATTGTGATTCTTGGTTTAATAAATTCAATTCAGTAGATTTTTAACCACTACTATTTCTAAAGTACTTATGCCATGCAATACCTTTTAAAAAGCAATCAAAAATAGTCAAATATTTGCAAATTTACTTTGTAGTTATTTACCATTTTTTTTAAAAATTATTTTGACGTGTCCGGAGCAGTTGGCATCTCTGAATATAGCCTATTTCCATGGAAAGCGTAGTATATCAAAATTGTCCACCAAAAGAAAAGTGTGTTTTTTTACATAAAAAAAAATTGATTTTTTTGGATGGTTTTTTTTTCTCCAAAAAAATCTGTGCGTTAAGGGTTTAATTGAGGAAAATCGAAAGATATCCATAACACTAACGGAGTAAAATAATGTTTTTTTTCTTTTTTTTCCTGTTACATGTGATTTTTTTAAAACAAATCTTGAATACTTTCTCTTTACTGATAAAAAAATCAGGAGAATTTATCCTCGGTTTCTCTCGACATCTTACATTTTTTGTGTACAAACCGGAATTTTTTAAAACTCGATTAAATACTAAATGTTTCAACTTCCCTGGTAGGCAGGGCGTGGTAGGAATAAAGTACTAATACATTTTAATCTATGATGCGATGCGTTAAGTTCATGTGTTTTCTCAAAGACGCAGACAAATATTTAGAAAAACCTGGGACCCGTGGTGACTCAGAGAATAGAGTAATCGCCCTTCAATGAGGTGAACCGGGCTCGTATCCCAGCGATGGCTGGTTGATACGAATTCCTCACCCAGCTCGCACAGACCACAGTTCTGGCGTAAAAATATCCTCAGTGGTAGACGGATCATGTGATAGAGTCCCCTTGCCGTCAGGCTAACCGTGGGAGGTTTTCTTAGTTTTCCTCTTCCCGTAACGTAAATGCGGGTAAGTTCTATCAAAAAAGTTCTCCGCGAAGGCAAATTTCTCCCAATGCTTGACCCTTCGCGTCCCCTTGTCTTCTGGATTGGGCTTAAATTACAACGCTATGGAGTTGAACACTGGTAGTCGTAAACTCATAAGTTTTGGTTGACTGTTCAACGACGGTTATAAAATATAATAAGAAAATGAACCTGTCGTGACGGTTGCCCCAATTCGGATCAGCTGTTCAATGACGGTTATAAAATAAATAAAATATATAAACATGGGGCCCAGATAGCCCGGTTGGTAGGGCGTTGGACTCATATTCGTGAGAGCGAGAGTTCGAATCCAGCCAGCTGAAGAATTCCCGTGTATTAAATAATGACTGGTGCACGTTAAATATGTCGGTGTCACAAATTTCTCTAAGTTCCCATAACAAATCAATACCTCTAGGGGTACCGATCCAGGAGTACTGATCTAGGGGTACTGATCCAGCAGCAAGGTGATCGTTAAATTTTTCATAACTGAAAGATGTCCCTTTAGATGTCGAATAGAAAATTTGAGAGGGGTGTAACATCTCAGGCACTATCCATGTCATCTGATCGGGATTAAAATCACATGACATCATTGCTGTTAGAAGTTGGAGTCCTAAAATGGCGCAAAATGTTTGGTCGGGGATAAGAGATAGGATATTTTAATCGTGATATTTAATATTCTCAGAATATATCATGATAATGAATTTTAATATCAAATAAACGATAATTATACACAACAATTATATACAACAATATCACTATCATTACGAAAAACGCTTAATACGAATCGAAATATTATCGCGCTAATTATCGCCACCAACTGTTTTTAAAAGGATCAATAAATATCGTGTTTAAGTCACCATTAACAGGCCCATTCTGTGAAGATACTGCTTGCTGAGTGAATCATTTTCTTTATTGCTGTGATAATCAGTTTAATGGCATAGACGAGTTAAATGTGCTCTGAATAACGCTAACTCATTAGAAGACGATATAAATTCAGTGAAATGTTACGTTTTTTTAGGAATTATTTTTAGAAAGTGTGGCGTTTACGTCCTTAGCCTTTTTTCAATTTATTTTAATTGGATTCACTCTTCTTTTCTTTAAAAAAATATTTAATTTTTTTTAAATTAAACATTTTAAAAGCATTACATTTATTTATATCATAAATATTATGATTACTAGCTTAATTTGAATGTGTAAAATGCTCTGTAATTTAGAGTCAGATTTTTGTTTTTTAAAAAAAAGGAGATGCAAATAGCGTTAAGCATGTATTGTGCAATTGTTTTATCTATTTTGTTTTTCCTACGTGTAAAGATCGCTAAAAATGTATGATACATTTAAACCTTTGCTTTTTATATTTTCACAATTAATCAGAAAAACGTTGTCCCTTAGTTTACTTGTTATTACTCTCCCTTACTAAAATTATGTTATTAAATTGACCAATAAAGCGGTCCACAAACTTAGAAGGGAAATTGAATATTGGAAAAGTATTGTAAAGAATTCCGGATCAAATTATAGTGAAAAGTACTTGCACCCGAAGTGCCAGTACTTAAAATCTCACGGTACAAAAAAACCTACTATACCTTAATTTTTGCATCAATATTTACTCTAAAAAAAGCAATTAAATATTATTGCAAAAATTACAGTATAAAGTTTTACGGTAGAAATGGCTTTGCGGTAAAATGGATTTTATGGTGCGGGACTCACGGGGCCAGTACTTTTTACAGTAATTTGATTCAGAATTTTTTACAGTGTACTATTTACACACATTAGCCTTGCATTAGGCAACTTTTAATACTGCAGTTTTTAGTTTCTCAATCCGAAACTTAACGGAAATAAGTCTTAAGGGATTAGATTTTAAGTAAGCAACTGTGAGCAGCAAAATATTATTTAACTAGGCGGGGATGGGTCCAAATATTTTAATTTAAACCTATTCAGTAAAGTAGAGTTACTTTTGTCCTGAATAGACAATTTTATATTTGGTGCTAAATATTGATTTGAAGGGCAACATGCATCAGATTTAAAAACACTGACTTTTCTTTTATGGCGCTACAGCCCTTGTGGGTCTAAAAATGCTTAACAATGTTGTACCAAACTTTCCACCTCTTAGCTTTGAGTTTCCAGTTGGTAGTTTAAAATACTGTTAATATTTTCTTACGTTCAATTAAAATTGTTGTCATGGAAAAAGCAGGATGTATTTAAAAACTCTCAGAATTTTTCAAGTGTTTCATTTTCAAATTTAGCCGTGTAAACCATACCTGCCAACTCTTCCGGATTTTCCGGAAGATTTTATTTTCATATTTAAAGTGGTAGAAATACTTGTGTTATTCCAATTAACTTTTTGAATTATAATGATAATTATAAATGAGTTTGACCACCACTACATATAAATAATTACAATAAATATATGAATGCATAATAATCCTTGCGCAAGCGAATTTCAACGGGATCAAAATATAAATATATTTTTGAGTCAGATTGTTTTTCGTTTATTGTTTTACAAATACTCTGAAAATCCATTCTCGGACAGAGTGAAAGTTGGCAGGTATGGTGTAAACTATAAGAAAGTAATTCGAAGTCTAAGAAAAGCTTTGATTTTTATTTTTTATTTTCGGTGGAGAAACAAATAAAATCACTTTTAACTATATTCCCTTTTTTAAAATATTTTACTAAATTGTAATAAAATATTTTTTTAAAACCAT
Organism: Parasteatoda tepidariorum; assembly: GCF_043381705.1. Taxonomy (NCBI): domain Eukaryota; kingdom Metazoa; phylum Arthropoda; class Arachnida; order Araneae; family Theridiidae; genus Parasteatoda; species Parasteatoda tepidariorum. The sequence continues at coordinate 20,257,627 of NC_092215.1, forward strand.
TTTATTACTTAAAAATATTTTAATAATTTCACATAAATTTTAAATTCAAATTGTTTGCGTACAATGCTTCCATGTTAGATCCCCTTTACTAAGGCATATAGTTTTTCAATGCGAAACTTTGCGGAGTTAAGTTTTTAGGAATTATTTTTTAGGTATGCTACTGTGTAAATAGTGAATCATGTGAAATTATTTAATTAGATGGGAAAGATATTTTATTTAAAACAATAGCTGAAAGAATTATTTTTGTATCAAACAGATTATTGAGAATTCGAGACTAAATATTAATTTAAAATACAACAATGGATTGGATACAAATTAAGTACTTTTTGCGTTCAAGAAAGAATATCGTTATGGAAAAAACAGAATATTTTAAAAAACGCCTAGATTTCATCACTTTAACGCAGAATTTTTATGAAACATATTATTAATACTTTTAACTTAGGTCATAATAAGTTGGAATATTATTTCTAATATTTAAATAATTTATGGTTTAGAAATACAGCATGAAACATCTACGTTACGGGTAAAATCTTCCAAATACTTTTCTTAACAATAAGATTTAAAATTTGCGCTGTTTGCAGTTAGTTAGACCTAAGAGAAACATTTATGCCTCATTAAACTTTTTTTCTTTACAAAATCAGTTATTGATAAATTTTTTAATAGGAGAGAAAAAAATTTCAAACTACTTTTTTTGGATTTTATATTTTAGTATAAATGCAATTCCGATAATCTAAAAAATATTTTAATACCTATTAGATTGTTTTTCATAATTAAAAAATACCTAAATATATGCAATTTTATTTGTAATTTAAAGCGTCAGAAAAAAAATATATATAAGGTACACCGGTGTCCCATCTGTATGAAAAGGTTTTATAGTGGTTCACTTAAGGATGTTAAACGCATGTTTAACACATTGAATGCCATGGGGGTCACCGGTGACCGGCACTGAATTTTAGAAACACATTAATAGAAACCAAAATTATTAGAAACACATAATTCGAGTAAATTTTTAATTTTTTTTTTATATTATTATTGTTACTAAAATGGTTTGAAGAAGTTATTGCAATACAGAATACACAAAAATAGTTTTTTTTATATACACAGAGATGCCAACTTGCTCCGGATAGCGAATAAATATTTTCAAGTGTTAGTTTATTCATTGTGATTCTTGGTTCAATAAATTCAATTTAGTAGATTTTAATCCATCGCTATTTCTAAACAATTCGCAGGCTTATATAATTCACCACTTTTTTCAGATATGTCATGCTAAACCTTTTAAAAAGCAAGCAAAATCTGTCTAATATTTGCAAATTTAGTCTGTAGATATTTACCGTTACTAGACGGGCAAGACATGTAAAATTAGAGTGGCATTCAACGTGTTAACCCTTTAATGGGTCCTTCATTTCTTGTAAAGGTAAATTAAAGCATTTTTGTATTTGAAATTGTTTTAAGAACAGTAATTGATATGAAAAAAACTCATTTAGTTTATAAAAATGCCATTTTTTTGGTGGTAAATATATTTAACATGACCTATTAGGAACTTACTGACTTTTATTTTTCTTTATTTATAAAATAAATTCCTTAAATACTGCAAACTTCAGAAGGAATTATGTATTTTACAACTTTTATACGTTTCTTAAAAGTGACAAATGGTTACCAATTTTACTCAAACTCACTTCAAGAAAGCTGAAGTTATTGAAAAATGGAAACCTAAATTAAAAGTGGTAAAGCGTGGTGGTAAGTATACTTACCACGGCCTTCAAAGGGGTTAATATCCTTTAAAACATATTTAAAAAAATAACGCAAAGTTAAAAGCACCGCTTGCTATTTCTTTTTATTTATCTATTTCTTTCTTTTTAATTTCAGGAGGAGAAACAAATAAAAATCAATTTAAATCAAAAGTGGAAAACCCGAGAATTAAAATTTAGGAAGAGAACAGTTAAACAAAGAAGCAATTTGCTTCTAAAATAAATTTAATCAATTCTGCGGTTACTTTAAAGGCGATTCAAGCATAATTTCCCAGGAACTTTTAAAAGAAGAACAAGGGATCAAAGAACTGGGATAAAAGAAAAGAAGAATAGAAAGAGAAAATACATCTAAGAATATACCGATGTTAAACTATCGATGTGATCCTCATGCAACGGTACATACCGTTGTAAACATCAATTACTGATAAATTTTTTAATATGAGTGAAAAAAAAATTACAAACTACTCTTTTTGGATTTTATATTTTAGTATAAATGTAATTCTGATAATTTAAAAAATATTTTAATAGCTATTAGTTTGTTTCATATAATTAAAAAAATACCTAAATGCATTTTTATTTGTTATTAAAGTGTCAGAAAAAAATATAAGAGGTACACCGGTGTGCCATCTGTATGTAAAGGTTTTATAGTGGTTCATTTAAGGATATCAAACGTATGTTCAATATCCTTTTAGACATATTTTAAAAAAATAACGCGAAGTTAAAAGCACCGCTTGCTATTTTTATTTATCTATTTCTTTCTTTTTAATTTCAGGAGGAGAAACAAATAAAACATCAGTCAAAATCAAAAGCGAAAAACCTGAGAATAAAACTTTTTGGAAAAGAACAGTTAAACAAAGAAGCAATTTGTTTCTAAAATAAATTTAATCAAATCTGCTGTTACTTTAAAGGCGATTCAGGTATAATTTCCCAGGAACTGTTAAAAGAAGAACAAGGGATCAAAGAACTGGGATAAAAGAAAGGAAGAATAGAAAGAGAAAATACATCTAAGAATATACCGATGTTAAACATATCGATGTCATCCTCATGCAACGGTACATACCGTTGTAAACATACATCTACGGATGACATAAGAACATAAAAAGAAGAAGAAAAAAAATCAAAAGGTCGTGACTCTCAAAGGCGTCGCTAACATTAAAAAAGGCGCAACTGATTCGAACGCAAAATCAAAATAGAAAAGCGATGCGCTGGCGATTTGGATAAGAATGAAGAAGCTAATGATAAAAAAAAGATAAATAAAATATAAAAAATTAAATAAAAAAAAAAAGAGATAAATACAAATTAAGTGGGTCAGAAAGCGACAAAAACCGGTTGGCTCACAAATAGGGCACGAGTACTCCGAACCTACTATGAGTGAAATCTCTCTGCTTTTCTCTATGATAGTCTAGCCATGACCGCCACTGACCCACATACAAGCAGCAAGTGTGCCGAACCTCCAAAAGAACGTATCATTTGATTCAAACCGGCAACGGAGAAAGCATCTTCCAAACAGAAGATCCAGAGAGGAGAGTCTATCCTTTTTTTCCCTCGGCAGCGCTACGTTCTTGGGAGGAAGGGTCGTTGTCCTCTCGCTATCGTTTGCTTTCAGTTGCAATGATATCATTACTAATACAGCAATAACTTCTCTAGCTAACCACACTGCTACCATTGGATATTAATTTCCATTTTATGTATCATTTATATTGTGTCTCATATTGCCGAAAGGATTGTTTTTGTTTATTGTGAGTGTTTTTGTTTACTGTTGGAACGAAACTTTGACTATACGAGAAACTTTGTTTTGTGAACTCAAGTTAACTTTCTGAACTGAAAAATTCAAGAATGGGAAAGTGAAAATTTATGTTAAAGAGTTTCTCAATCGCGAGGACTATATTCGCAATGATGCTTTAACGTAAGTAAATAATTTCATTTATTAAAATTTTATGTATTTTTTAGTACTAAAGATTGCAAAATAAAGTGTTTGGAGTGATATTACTTCAGAGAAAAAGTATTAAATTGGAGTATCCCATAACTATTTTTTTGTAAAATAATAAAAAAACAAAATTTTAGAATTAAAAATATTATGAAAAATTTATTTCAATCGTAGCAAATTTTTGTATAAAAAATATTTAAAAAAAATTGAATTTATATAGTGCACAAAAATTAAATTTAGAAATATTCAAATTCAATAGTATACTTTTGATAGTAAAAGGAAAAAAAAACTTTCTTTTTTAGTTTTTTAATTCTCTCTAAATTTTTAATATTTAATTGCTACGATTTTTCTAAATCATCACAAAATATTTCATGTGCTTTAAAATAGTTTCCTACCAAATTGGTTGTAATTAGCCTTAGGGGCTTATCAGAATTATTTTCAGCCTGAGGGACTTAGTGGTTATATTTAACCTTAGAGACTCAATAGTGTACGTAACTTCATGTTTGTACTAGTAAGAATTTCCTTTTTCAATGCAGCGTTTAAAAGTCACACAAATATGTTTTCATTAAAAAATAACATACAATGGTAGTCACAAATGTATTTAAATGATATAGGTTTGTCTCCTTTTTATTACTATCATTCTGTCTCTTGTCTGTTATTCACGAACATGTTTTTCAAGGATACACAAAATGATTATTTCAAGCTAAAGTTTTCACTAAAACTCATTAAGTTTGAACTCAACATTTTTGTGAGAGGCGTTAACCCCTTAACTTGTGCGCTCAAGTTAATTCGAGCACGCTAAACAGGCCAAACTGTACACACTCGAGATAATTCGAGCGGCGTTGTACTTTATGCTGTTATAATTTTTCACACTTGAATATAATCGAGAATTGAAAATAACAATGTGAAAGCTAAGAAAAAAAATCGTTTTATTGATATTTATCATTTACATAGGATTGTAAGCAATAACACTTAGTTATTCAAGAATAAAATATAGATGCCAACTTGCTCCGGACAGCAAATATATATTTTAGAGTGGTAGTTTATCAATTGTGATTCGATGAACTCTTCATTTTAATAATGTATATAAAAAATAATTTTACATCCTAAATGTATATATTTTAAGCTAAATATTTCCTGTACCTTTGATTACAGATTTTGTTTTTATTTCTTTAAAATATGTTGACAATTTTTATGTTTATTTTTTATGTAATCAGTTTTTTAAAGAACGTTATGAATAAGCTTTTAATGTTTTTTTTTCTTTCATAGTGCTAAGTGAAATATTCAAAATATGAAATTTTCATTTGATGATATGTCTAACAGTAATAAAAGTTAATAAATCTAAAGCAAACGAGTGAATAGCTTTTCTATCTTTTTTATATTTCATGTATTATTGTATGCAAAGTTGGAAAATTATGTTTTTAAAGTATACTTTTTTTTAACTATGTCAGGAAAAGTATCACGATGAATGCTTCAGTTTTTTTTTATTTGCTTAAGATTATATCTGAATTAAATTATTTAAATAAAAATAAAATTTTAAAATTGCTTAACCCTTAGACGCATTATTTTTAATCAACATATTTTTCAAACATTTTTCATAATTAATTAATTATTGTTTAGGTCAAAATAAGTGAAAAATATTATATTTAATTTTTTAATATTAAATTTAATTAAATTAGTTCAATATTAATTTAAAAATAATTTATGGTTATGAAATACAGCATGATACACCCCTGTCATTTTTTTTGCTTTAACCCTTTCGCGCCGACTGTCACAAATACGTGACAGCATAAAACCGTATCAATCAGGGTAAAAATATAAAACTGGTAATCAAAGTATTTCTTTAGCAGTTTATTTGTGGGCGGAGTTATAATTGTTTGATTTATTTCATTCACCAATACTTTGTTCAAAATAAAACTATTTAGTTATACTTTGAATTAACATTGATTATATATATGATTAAACTAACAATAATTAGTGTAAAAGCAAAGTAAGTCTGTCAAATTAGTAACGACTACATTTAAGTTACCGTTTTTTATTTAATTACAACTTGATTCTGATTTTGTTCGAATGCTTTTCTGAATCAACCGTCCCCAAGGGGTTAAAGGTAAAATCTTCACTTCCAAGCAATAATTTTTCAATTAATATTTAGCATTTTAGTAATTTGTGTTTATGAAATACAGCAGGAAACACCGGTGTCTTTTTCTGCATAAAGGTAAACTTCCAAACATGGTTCACTTAAAAAACATGGTTCACTTCCAAATAATAATGTTTAAAATTATCACTTATTCGCTGTTATTTAGACCTGAGAGAGACAGTTATCCATCATCGAAATTTCTTTAATTTGCTAAATCAATTATTGATACATTTTTGAATATGAATGAAAAAAAAAAATTCTCACTACTTTGGTTGGATTGGACATTTTAGTACAAATAAAATTCCGATAATCTGAAATTTTTTTATTAACTATTACACTGTTTTTAATAATTGAAAAGTTCCAAAATATTTCTTACTAATAATTACAGAGTCAGAAAAAAATGTGTAAAAGGGACACCGGTGTCTCATTTTATTTTTATCTTATGAAAGTCGTTGAACAGCCAACCCGATTTTCGGTTTATGCCTACTAACGTTCTACTCCGTAGCCTAGTAATTTTGAACCCAATCCAAAGGACAATAAAATGGAATAAGTATTGGGAGAAACTCGCCTTCATGGAGGACTTCTACATGAAAGTAACCCGCAATCGCATTACACGCAGAGGAAAACCACGAACTCCTCCCACGTTTAGCCTGACGATAAGGGGACTCTAACCCATGATCCGTCTACCTCTGAGGATATTTTACGTCAGCACTGTGGCTGGTGTGACTCGGGAGCAGAATCTGTAATAACAAGCCACCGCTGGAATTCGAACCTGGGTTCACCTCATTGGGAGGTGAATACTCTATCCCAGTGTTTCCTAAAGTGTGGCACGCGTACCCCCAGGGGTGCGGGAACAGTTTAGTGGGGGGACGCGTTCTTATGCGAAATATCTTGCAACAAGCGAAAATTTCAAATGATTTTATTTAAAATCAAATCCAGCAATGTAAATTTACGATTACGTATTTTTCTATTGACTATTTTTTGCAGAGTTAACACTTAATAATTAGTGGTGTCAACAGACAGTTGTGATTTTTTAACTTTTGTGCGAATTTTTTATAGTAAAGGTTTGTAATAAATTCTAATTATTTTGTTTATTTTTATAATATATAATTTTTATCTTTCGCACCAAAAAATAAAAATAAACATATTTAAAAAAAAAAAAATTATTAGTGGTACACAGCGTTACGAAAAATTTAGAAAGGGTACACAAAAGTCATAAGTTTGGATAAGTTTGGGATTGATATAATCATAGTTGGCTGATTGAAATATCTAGCTCTTTGCAATTGTTGGCGTCGTTCACAACGCGCCAGGCTAATTGAAAAAATTTCCTGTAATTTTTATTTAGTCTGGTATATTTTAAGATTATTACTATCACCACAAACGTCTTTAGGCTAATTAAATAATAAATGCAGAGGCTTAATTCATTCCGAAATGTTTTCGTTATTTAATAGATAATAATTTTTGGATATTTAATAATAATAGCCGGGTACGGAGTTAGTATCTCCAAACTATCGCTGGGATCTAACTCGTTTCACCTCTGTGGGAAGTAAGCACTCAATCCCCTGAGCTACCCTGGCACCGGTGTCTTAATTGCGTCAACGAATTACACTAAGCAATATTAAACTTTATTTCGAAAGGTTTAATCTATTAATACCCGGGCATACGTGATAAACGCCTACACGAAAATCGGGGTAAATCATTTACTTTTTTTAGCTAACACGTAAGCTTTTTGTTTTTTAAAAAGAAACTGCGTAAAAATAAGCCATATTTATAAAAGGACGCTAATCACAAATTGAGTCAAATGTTATTTTTGTTTCCAAGGAAAATCGAATTCAAAATAAGCTTTATTTTAATACGGAAGAAAGATGATCCTTTCTACGTCATCTCATCTGTTGGTTAATATTTCCGCAGTCAAATCTATTTCCGGTTGTTTTTTATCAATAAATTTTAGTGCTTAGAAGTATGTGCTAGACACAAATGCGATAAGTATTTTGAACCTTTTGAGGTAAACCTTTAGGGTAATGATCTTTGGAAAGAAGAGACCACACAAAATAAAAATACTTCTTCTTAATTTCTGGATTTCAAAGAAAAACAATTTCTCCTCTTTGACATTTTCTTCCCTTTTTCGATCCATGGCTATTTTGAGCAAGTTTAAATGAGGATTAAAAATAGAATTTTTGAAAATAAAATTCATCACCATCATTTTTATATTCATTTTGTATATAAAACTCACTCAAAAGATTAAGTTACAAGTATATATTAATTTATTTACCGTGAAGCTCTGGAGTTGGTATGCAAAGCTCCGGAATTATTAAACTAAAGCTCCGAGACTAAATTAAAAAAGGAACTATTAAACTGCTTTTTATAATTAAAAAATAATAAATATAATTTTACTTGTTATTAGAGCGTCGGAAAAAAATATATAAAAGGGACACCGGTTTCCCATTTATGTCAAATGGATATTATACAAAGCTTCGGAGTCAGGCTCCGACTCTGAAGATTGAAATGTTTGACTCCGACTCTTTTTTTTAATTTTTTTGAATGTTTGACACCGATTTATACTCTATTAACATTTTCAACAACTATTGAACTATTAAACTGCTTTTTATAATTAAAAAATAATAAATGTATTTTTACTTGTTATTAGAGCGTCAGAAAAAATATATAAAAGGGACACCGGTTTCCCATTTGTGTCAAATGGACATTATACAAAGTTCCAGAGTCGGACTCCGACTCTGGAGATTGAAATGTTTGACTCCGACTCTTTTTTTATTTTTTTATTTTTTTTGAATGTTTGACACCGACTTATAGTCTATTAACATTTTCAACAACTATTGAACTATTAAACTGCTTTTTATAATTAAAAAATAATAAATATAATTTTACTTGTTATTAGAGCGTCAGAAAAAAAATATATAAAAGGGACACCGGTTTCCCATTTGTGTCAAATGGACATTATACAAAGCTCCGGAGTCGGACTCCGACTCTGGAGATTGAAATGGTTTAACTCCGACTCTTTTTTTAATTTTTTGAATGTTTGACACCGACTTATACTCTATTAACATTTTCATAGAATCTGAAAAAAGAATATTTTTTTAAAGGGTCATACGGACCTTAAAAAATAAAAAGTGGTTTCGTTATGTCGACAATGCTATATACATATCGCAAATTTAATTTTATTAGCTTAAATTAAAGTAGACTTGTTTATTTAAAAATGCCTATTATTTTATTTAAACATGTTTATTTAAACATGTCGAAACATGTTTATTAAACATGTTTGTTAAACTTGTTTATTTAAAAATATTAAGAGTGTCATCGAACACAGATTTATGGAAATGAATTTTATTTGCTACCACTTTAAATTTTTTCTAAGGAGTGTGCGAACCTTGTTTTTACTAAGTTAATATTAACTTAGTAATGCACGATTGGAATTAAAGTCATTTTATTTACCACTTTCATTGCGGCAAAAACGCGCATTTGTCTCACTTTCTGAACTAAAATTGAAACAAAGCGCAAATTTCCTTAAAACTTGCTTATTTTAATTTAGAAAATAATAATCAATAACTATTCTAACTCTGTGTTTACAGGCATAAAAATAATAAAATGGAAATAAATCAGACAAAGTAATTAAATTACATTCCATGATTCTATTGACAAAACGCAACTCAACCTAACTCCAATGCCCGTTATCTAACCAAAACCGCAGCTCGAATGTGAAGCTAATTTTTTTTGTGGTTTTGAAACCATGCTAGTTGCAAATGATTAAAAAACCGTAAAAATAAAACTTGCTTTTAACCGAAAATTTTATGGTTAATTGGATGGACAAAATGCTGCTGATTATTTTATCGTAATTTCAGAATAAAAATTCGAACAGTGTAGGGTACAGTTCAGTCTATTACATTATTAAGGTTGCTGCAGCTAACTCCATTACGATTACGGGAATTTTAATTTACTTTTCTGACGATGTTTGTTTAAAAGAAGATCCCTTGTAAAGTTAATACAAATTAAATGCTTCAAGCACATTGCATAATATTATTGCACAATTACACAACGTTATCTCCTTGTCGCTTTCACCGAGTATAAATAGCTGAAAGAAAATATAAAAGGAAAACTTCATTCAAGTATGCTTGTCACCTCTGTTTTCGTGTTATTTTAAGCTACTTGCTCGTAGCCATTTTTGACTTTCTTTCAACTCAATTCATCTTCTTCTGAAATATCAGTTTCCAAACTTGTTTTTCACGAAGACAAAATTCCTTTGAAAAAGAAATCAATTTTATTTTTTGCTGGTGATAAATTTATAACTGTTTAAATAACTTTCCTTCTTGCCCACAATATATTAAAAACATTACGACTTTGCGCACAGCATATTAAAAAGATTATTTTATTTTGTACTTGGGGTGAGTCGCGATGGCTCAGGGGATAGAGCGCTCGCCTTCCAATGACGCGAACCGGGTTCGAATCCCAGTCGATACAAATTCCGCATGTAACGCAAATGCGCGTTAGTTCCCTTAAAAAGTCCTCCACGAAGGCAAATATCTCCCAATATTTGATCCAGGAGTGCCCTTGTCTTCTGGATTGAGTTCAAAATTACAAGGTTACTGCGTTGAACATTAGTAGTCGTAAACCCAAAAATTGGATCGACTGTTCAACGATGGTTGTAAAAAAACAAAAATATGCCGGTGTTAAATAGACGACTTAACTGGATCAAGCATTTGGAAAAACTAGCTTTCGTGGAAGACTTTTTGAGGGAACTAACCCTCGTTTGCGTTACATGGAGAGGAAAACCACGAAAACCCTCCACGGTTAGCTCGACAGCAAGGGAATTCTAACCCATGAGCCATTTACCACTGAGGATATTTTACTCCAGCACTGTGGTCAATGCGATCTGGGAGCAGAATTTGTATCAACAAGTCACAGCTGGGAATCGAACCCGGGTTTACCTAATTGGAAGGTGAATACTCTATACTATGAACCACCGGTGGACATATAGTGTTTTAATATATTTATCGTAGGCTGATTGAAATATCCGGCTCTTTGCAATTGTTGCCGTCGCTCACAACGCCCCAGGCTAATTGAAAGAGTTTCCAGTATTTTTTTTATTTAGTCTGGTATATTTTAGGATGGGTCAATTAACCAACGATGGATTTTATAAACTATTTGGCTTCATTTAAAGCCACCTAAAATAATTTAATGAAAAATGAACCTTTTGTAAAGTAATTTTTTAATAGCTTAAAAGTATCTGGGCCCATTCCAACGAACCTAAAACTTAGTAGGCTCGTGTAAAAAAATAATGAATATTACGAAATTAATATATGAATTGCATAAATTGTTGCGTCAAAGATTTAAAAAATATGAAATAGAAATATATCCATTCAAAGAAGTGACGTTAAATTATCATAAAATAATAACTGCTGTTAAGAACTATAGGATTTAATTAAATAAATGATTATAAATATACCAAATATTCATCCGTAAGTATAATAAGCTAAGTTAACTTTTCCACTGTATCCCAATTCTTATGTCTTTAATAAAATTGTATAATTTGACATCTTTTAAATATAGCTAATAAAACATAACGACAAGTAAAAGTATTTATATATTTTCTTCCAAGAATTTCTTTTCATATAAACGCGTTTCTTAAGAAGCTATTTATAAACCATTTCCTTTTCTACTTTCTTAAAAAGCAATCTTTCAACTTATAAGTTGATTTTTCAACAGACGCCTACTATAGTAAAAAAAATTAAAAATCGACTTTATGTTTGACCTACTTTTATTTCACGCACGCGCTGTACACCACCTGGCAAAATTGAGGGGATCGCCAAGAGATACTAGGACAAATAACTCGGGTCTTTGACCCGGAGAAAAGTTTTCCCACTGACCTGTGAACCCCCGTCCTTGAAAAAAATATTAAGAAAAAACATAATTTGAAAGGGGGTGAAAGAAAACTCGATCAGTAGTACCGCTATACCATCTGCTATCTTCTACATCTGTTTTTTCCTACCCTTCCCCTTCTTAGTAATTCCGGGTTAACAGTGCCCCGTTATATTTTTTGACTATTTTTTCCCTTTCTACTTGGTGGGGGAAGATTTGAGTGCAAAGGACCCGGAAATTACCCACCTACCCTAACACCTTTCATTTTTGATGTATCCCCGTTATATAGAGGATGTTGACATTTAAAGGGTTAAAAAACTGAAGGGGTGAAATTTTAAAATTTGGGTAACGCGGAAATAGGTGAAGGCTGTGAGAAATTTTTTTTTTAATGGTCCTGATTTGAAAGTAAATTTTTAAATATGCCACTAGGTATCGGGCAGTTTCCCACATTGATTCCAACTATTTTCTGTTTTTTATTAAATCGAGTATTTAGTGTAAGAATGCTTCAAGAACCAGTTTAATACGCATAAGACATATTATTATAGTAAGACATATACAGTGAAACCTCTCTAGAGCAACCATTCTCAATTTTTTTTTTTAAATGGGCCTGATTTGAAGGTAAATTTTTAAATATGTCATTAGATATCGGGCAATTTCCCACATTGATTCCAACTATTTTTTGTTTTTAATTAAATCGGGTATTTAGTGTAAGAATGCTTCAATAACCAGTTTAATACGCATAAGACATATTATTATAACAAGACATATACAGTGAAACCTCTCTAGAGCAACCATTCTCAATTTAAAAAAAAAAAAAAATGGGCCTGATTTGAAGGTAAATTTTTAAATATGTCACTAGGTATCGGGCAATTTCCGACATTGATTCCAACTATTTTCTGTTTTTCATTAAATCCAGAATTTGGTGTAAGAATGGTTCAAGAATCCGTTTCATCCATTTACAAATATTTGGAATACATTTAAATCTATTCATTTGTTTTGTTAATATTTTTTATTTTGATATTTCTTTATGTTCCATTATTTGACCATTTCCGCATTTGGTGTAGAGGTTTGCCCGGTCGCTGAGGGAAGTTTTGATGATCTCTCTTTAATGTTTTTTTCAACATTAAGTCCGAAAAATATTCCGTGCTTCCCAAAATTGGTGGTAAATAGAAAAGGTCGCTATACAGAGGTGAACTTTCCTGGAGGTTTCACTGTAATTTTATCATTATTACTTAGTTTAAATCAATATGTAAAATTTTGGTATTGATAATTTCAGTTTAAAACAGGTGAAAAAAAAGACTTATTGTTATTGTTAGTTTCAATTCAAAAGATCTTTGCAGTAGCTAAATTCTAATAAATCGGGGTACTTTTTAAAGGAAAAAACACAATAATTTTTTTGAAAAAATAAAATACTGGATTTTTCGATAGTTTATCCTGTTAGAATTATTGTATATATTATTGTACATTTATATTGCATTCATTTTCGCAAAAATGTGAAAGTTACAGCATAATTGTCCGAGCGCGGCGTGCGACGTAGGAGGCACTGTGACATGCATGAAGAATTTGATTAATGGATATGTTTCACTCCTACCAAAACATTTTTGTAAAATACTATCATTTTAGCTATTTTATTGAAAGTACATATTTTAATCTTAACTTTATCATGTTACAAATTTAAAAATTTAAAAAAAAAAAGAAAATAGAACTTATATAATACAATGTTTAATAACTTATTTTCTTTATTCTCCCTAACTTGCAGTATAAGTTAAAAAAAGTCATCCAAATTTGATTCCGGTTTTATTATTCTTAAACTACTTGAATGTTGTTTTCGTTGCACGCGGATTCTAAAGAGAGAATTTGCTTTCTTCACAAAATGGCAGTGTTTAAAAAATGACATAAAATAAGTTAAAATGATAGTATTTTACTAAAATGTTTTAATAGTGAGCAAATACATTAATCAACTGAGAGCACAAGTTCACATGTTCTTAGATATCACAGCGCGTCCTGCGTAGTGCTCGACTATTAACCTATAACTTTTAAATTTTTACGATATTTCGTTCAATATTTTGTTACCATAATCTAATAATAATAAACTATAGAATAATGCAATAAATTCTTTTTCATTTTTAGAAAATTTTACTATGTTGTTTCCCCTTGAATAAAGCTAAAATGGGAATTGTTGTACGACATTCAAATTTCAATTCAAAAAGGAAAAATTAATAACGATAAGATTTCTTTAATAAAATTTTTTTTAAAATTAACGTCAAGAGAATTGATTCAACTTTTAAAAAGACTAAATAATGTAAAAACAAATTATATACTATTGCTAGTTCCACTTAAAATAAGGCACATAATATCATCATTGCTTATTTCTAATAAATATATCAGTTTCCATACATTGCTGTATGCTACTTATACTTAGAAACGACAAAAATAAACTAAAAAGATTTCAGTATTGCTGGTCAAAAGAATTTCAGTGAGTTAATTTTTTTTATATTTAATACTGTTGCCAAAAAACGAAGTATAATACAATAATCCGATATTTCAAATTTCAATTAAAAAGTAGGAAAAAAAAATTGCTATCGCCAAAGTTCTTTATCAAAGTCAAGACTCGATGCAGACGGTTACTTAGATTAGGCATACTAAACATCGTTTTGTTTCAATGGGCTGTTGCCAATTTAACTCATTTCGCAGAAATGAGATGATATTAAGAGAGTAAGGGGAAAAAATGCAGACGATAAAAAGTAGGACGAAACATGAAAAAGAAGATGACGTGACAAGAAGTTAAAGTTGATTCGAAACGAAAGTTAAGAACAAGGCTTTCTCTTTATGAGTTTTTTATACGCTTGCTTTACACTTTCGCTATAACGCTTTCTCTTTAAATCTTTGCTATAAATATGGTATATTAAAAACATACCAGCAATTAATGGATTGAAAGTTTTGTGACGTCATTTTGATGGTGGAAAGTTTTTTCTTTATTTTTCTTTTACTTATTTTTTAGAATGCTAGTCTAATTAGTGTCTTAAATTTCGGGTTATTTATTAGATTATATTTTGCCCATTATGTGTTGAGATATTAATTATGACATTATGATATATACCAACACATAACGTTGAAGGATGTGTTTTAATTTAATATCTAAGAATAAATTATCGTCAGATTTTTTCGCAGAAAGAAAGAGAAAAAAAAAACTTAGTCTATCCTACAATATTAGAAATCTAAAACTGCACTCGTACTTAGATTCGAGAAAAAATACTGTTTATATAATTTTTATTATGTAAAGTGATATTTAATGTAAGAATTGAATTTCATTTTAATTTATTGAAATCAGATCATTATTCTGAAAATATACTTTTCAAAGTATTAAAAAACGTCTTTTTGTGATTTCAAATACTAGCATTGCTAATATAGAAAATAGAGTTAACTAAAAAAAAAATAGAATAATCAACTTCTTAAAGCTTTTGAAAATGTTTAAAAACCATACAAATTATAAAAAAATGCATACAAAATGGCTATATAACTATTTTTTAATGACATAAAAAGAATTAATTGTAATAATATTATTTTCAAAGTGAAATAAGATGTGATTAATTTAGCTCAGTTTTAATCACAATTTAGTTTAGAATAGTTTTTTTTCTCGATTTTATTTTATATTTTTACTCGAATCTTTTTTTCTTATTATTTGTTTCCAGTTGTCAACCATGTTTTCCAAACTATGAAAATAAAGATTCCATTTGGAAAATTCATTTAATTAGAATTAAATGTAACGCTTATTAGGCTAAATATGATATGGTATTTTGATATCCAAATATTTTTTTTATTTTTTTCATGTTTAGAAAATAATTCTAAACTATAAAAATAAAGGTTTCATTTGGAAAAAATTAATTTAATTTAAATGAAATTGAACTCCTATGACGAAAAATCATACTATGACGTCAGGTGTTGAAATACATACTAAATACATACTTTTAAATACATACTTTTTTAGGATATCATTCTTTATTAAATTATACATGTTTTGAAAACAATTCAAATTTATGAAAATAAAGCTTCCATTTTGGAAAAATTGATCGAATTGAATAAAAATTAAATTCTTTTCCAAGCCTAAAAATCGTCTAGTATTCAAATAAACAAATCGTTATTTTTTATATTTTCCATGCTTGAAAACAATTCTAAATTTTGAAAATGAAGCTTCCATTTTGAAAAACCAATTTATGTAAACAAATGTGAACTTTTACTATGATTAAAAATCGTCTGGTGTTCAAATATCCAAATCAGTCTTTTTATTCTATCCGGAATTGTTTTTTAGGAAAGCCGAGACCGTTATGCACGTCCTTAGCGTGCGGCAGGTGCCATTTTGGGCACTGTGCCAACTAGGTCGAAAAAGCTTTAGGTTGAACGACCGACACACTCACTTCCGTACCTGAAGGGAAAAAAATAAATAAATAAAAGAAGGAAAATTTGAGCAGCACGCGACAATACCGTTCACTCCAGTAGAAAGTTATTGAGAAATTACTAATCGAATATCAAACGCGTTGACGCATTAGAAGTTCGTTTAATCCTTTATTTTATCGGATTTTGTTATTTATCTGTTTGCGATTTAAAAGAACTTGAAAGTAAATGATGGGTTAGGTCAAGGACCTGATAAAAGAAGTCTCATCTCTGTGTTTATTTTTTTTATTTTAAACATATTTTTTTAGTGTTTTTGGTTAAAATATCAGTTTTAATTTCGTTTTCCGTTGCAACAGCTATTGCGACATATAGGAAGTAATCGTTGTTTGTTCAGCGGGTATATTTAAAGCCGAGAGTATTCTAGGAAATTATATTCATTTAGTATGAAAGTGAATGTATGTAATAAATTAAAAACTATCGTAATGTTTGTCGATTTATTATTTAAAAGTTGTTTTTTAATTTTCCGGAAAATTCATCCAAAAGTAGAAGAAAAAAAAAGAAAATCAACAGAAAATAACGTTGCTTATTTTATAATTTGGATAATAAGCACATGTTAATAAACTAAAATCAATTGCAAATTATAAATCATGAAAGTCTACTTTTATTAATCTTTTTACCAATTATTTCAAATTAACCAATTTTTACCAATTATTTCAATTAAGATACATACGGAGGACATGGGACAAATCAATAAAATGCCGTATCTTCAAATCGTTCAAAACAGCGTTTCAAGAGCATTTGTAGTAAAAGTGTAGTCAAGAGTTTCTAACTAGTGGAAATTCTATTGTATTGTAAACTAGTAGAAATTTCACTCGTGAAATTTCACTCACTAATTTTTCATAGATAATTATAGACATTTCATAGAATATAGAGAAATTTCATAGAATATAGAGAAATTTCATAGAATATAGAGAAATTTACCGAGAAATATAGAAATTAATTTTACCTAGAACGTAGATTTTTCATAGAATATTTAATTTTTCACAGATAATTATAGATGTTAACTTTTTATTGATCATAGATTTTTCATAGAGAATTATAATTAATTTTTCCCAGAACCTAGATTTTTCATAGAGCAATGAATTTTTCATAGATAATTATAAACATTAATTTTTCATTGAACATAATTTTTCATTGATAATTATAAACATTAATTTCTCATAGAACATAATTTTTTCATAGAAAAAGTAATTTTCCATCGATAATTTTAGATTTTATTTTTTTTCTTAGATAATATATAGACTTTATTTTTATAATTAATTTTTATTATTAGAAATATAATTAATTTTTCCTGGAACATCGATTTTTGAAAGAAGAATTAATTTTTCATAGATAATTATAGACATTAATTTTTCATTGAACATAGATTTTTCATAGAAAAAATAATTTTCTATAGATAATTTTAGATTTCATTTTTTCTTAGATAATTTATAGACTTTATTTTTCATAGCTTTTTCATAGAACAAGTTCATTTTTTCGTAAATTGCATTTTTTTGAAAATGCGTTTTCATCAGATCTGTGCTCTTGACAGGGAAAATGGCGCCGCCACTAGTAAAAACAAATGCAAATGCGTCACAGGAAAATTACATAAAAAAAAAAAAATAATAATCAAGAGCAAAACGACATCTAAGTTTTCCAGACGTCATAAAAAATGACGAAAGTGTTCTAAATAATCTTCACTCCAAACAAAAAAATAAAAACACCTAATTGTGCCAATAGCGATAAATATGAGGAAGTAAAAAATGCTTATTTCTATTGACCTTTTCATCTTACAAACTCTCTCTTTCAATAGAGTTTTTACTTTCTATTGCCTTGAAGTTAGAAGTGGGTTAAGCTCATTTTCATCTGAGCCTCCTGGCTTGAAAAGTGAATCTTTTCTTAGAGTGGTAATTTCTTTCCGAAACCAGTCTATTTCCTCCATTTGCAATCATCGTTGTAATAAGGTTAAAGAAACCCTTCGGCTAGCATACGTGGGGAAAATAATTTATCTATTTTTTAAAAAACTTTATTTATTTATTGTTCTCGATTGCAAATAATAAAGAGAGAAAGTTTAGTCGTGCTGATTTTAATACTCTTCTCATATTTTATCTCATATCTTCTCGTATTTTTTTCAGCGCATTCCTCGCGGTTTTGAAGAGCCTCTTGCTCACAAAAGTATGGAAAACGTGACATAGTAAACGAGATATCTCGTCACTGTCACGCATGTTTCAGTATATATGACATGATTGGAAGACGAGAAATCTAATCTTTTCTTCACATAGATAGTGTGAAACACAGATCGATAGTTGAATAGATGTAGTGGGAAAAATAATGTATATATTCGTCTTCGATAAATAAAATAATGTATTAGAGACAAAATACTTTGAAACAAAGTATGGAAAACGTGACATAGTAAAAGAGATATCTCATAACTTTCGCATGGTCCAGTAAATATAACATGATTGGAAGACGAGAAATCTAATCTTTAGTTCGCATAGATAGTGTGAAGCACAGATCGATAGTTAAATAAATGTAGTGGGAAAAATAATGTATATATTCATCTTCGACAAATATATTAATGAATTAGAGACAAAATACTTTGAAACAAAGTATGGAAAACGTGACATAGTAAACGAGATATCTCGTCACTGTCACGCATGATCCAGTAAATATGACATGATTGGAAGACGAGAAATCCAATTTTTAGTTCACATAGATAATGTGAAACCCAGATCGATAGTTAAATAGATGTAGTGGGAAAATTAATGTATATATTCGTCTTCGATAAATAAAATAATGTATTAGAGACAAAATACTTTGGAAACAAAGTATTGAAAACGTGACATGCAATAATATATAATGTTAATTTTTCTCATAATGTTGAGGAATATATGTTATTTCGATCGCATTGAATTATCTATAATGAAAGAAAATACACGGGAAATAAGGAATTATTTTACATTTCATTACGCAATTAACTATACGTTTTAAAATGCTAAAATAAGCTGTTTTTTTAACGATATAAGTTTTATAAAGTTTAGAAAGTGTGTGTTTCTCACACGTATATAACTTTTCTATTTAATAACTTTTTAAATGTTCATTTGATTTAAGTAAACATTTAATAGCATTAATATTACTCCTGTAGTTTTTGTTCCACAAATGATTATTTTAATCACGTCTATGGATTTACAAACTAAATGCAAATTTTTCTTTCGTTCAAATGTACCGATATTTAATAAACTAGCAATATACATATTTTTAGGATTTCATGTAAATTTGAAAAAAAAAAAAGCATTTGGTTACAAAAGGAAAACCTCCCACGGTTAGTCCGATGGCAAAGGATTCTAAGTTGTATCCGTTTACTACTGTTCAGATTTTAAAGATCAACAGTGTGACAAGTAACAAGATGGAAGCAGAATACGAATTTGTCTAAACCGGAAACAAACCCTAAGTTGGGCTCCCCAGCCCTATGCCCGCAGGCCCTATACCACGTTTTTTTTTTCTTTTTATATGTGCCCACTACTGTGTTTCCACGATTTAAAGGGGAAAAAATCATTTTCCCTCTAAAAGCTGCATGAACATATAAGTTCCAATTTTAAATTCGTTCTGAAAAATAGCCGCTGTCCGACCGGTGTTTTAGAACATGTGTTAAGATACAATAACGTTTTAAACTTATGATTTTATTTTATTTTATCACCGGTAATGTGCATTGATGCATATAGTCGATGCGCGTCGTTATTCAACATAGTTACCTTGCAGTTTTGAAAACAACTCAGAAGACAAGAGTTTTTGAGACATTAATTATTTTAGATAATTTTAATACTGGTAAGCCGCAATGGCATTATTTTATTTTTGACGGTGACTCAATACTCACCCAGCTTCATATAAATGAGCACCAACTTGTCATAGAAGTAAAAGCGGCCGGTGCACAATTCTGACCAAATCGCCAACATTCATACCGTTGGTCTGAAAATCATGGAACTTTCTCCTCCATGACCATTCTGGCTGACAACTGGATGTTGTGGGAGTGAGCCTCCATTTCGTTTTGAAGGAAGGAAAACTCTGAAAATAATTAACAGCTAGTCCAACATTAATTGAATTTGGCTCTCGAATCTGAGCTCGCCTTTATTATGCGTGAGCGTCCTATCTCTATGAATACAAATTGGCCTGTATATTATTATAATTATTATTTTACAACTAATTATACAATGAAACTAATTAACTTTTTTTTCCTAATTACTGCAAAAATAGTATAAATTAAATAAAACAATTAAAGAAGGATAAAAATACTTATTAAAAAAATAATAAAAAAATTAATGAATAAAAATTAAAAAAAAAAACATAAATAAAGAAAATAAATATGAAAAAAATAAACAAAAAAAGACAGAGAACTTATAAAAGAAAAACAAATTCTGGTTTTGGAGCAAATATTGTTTTACGTATAACACTTCCGCATAATTTAAAATAACATGTTAATTAAAAGTATAACATCTCTTAATAAAAAGACGAAGAAAAACAGTTTTAAAAACAAAAACAATGAAAATTTTTTCCTAACCTTTGAAATTTCCTCCTATTTCCCTGTTTCAAAAATAAAAATAAATTAAAACTGCACTTGACTAATAAAACAATTCCATTAAAATAACAAAAACAAATAAATTTGAAGAACAACGAAGCGCAAAACCCTTTTTTTTTCCATTCACTTTCAAAAACCGGTTTTCGACGGTTCGTGCGTGTGCAAATTAGGTAAGCAGTGGAAAGCGAGGTTGAAAATAATAACAAAAAGTAAACAAATAAAAGAGGAAAAATTCGGTTCCGTTAGAATGAAACGGTGTCAAGACCTGCAAAAATCTAAGATTTTTAATGGAAGAAAGCGAAAAGAGGTTTTTATCGAAATAAAAAGTAGTATTTGTATTAGCCTTCAATGCAAAAAACGATAGAATTTTGCATCCACTGCTTTTTCGGGGTCATTGACCTGCGTAGCGCATGCGTCGCAACATAGTAGAATTAAACAGCTGATTCTCAGAGCTCTTCGTTTCAAATTGGAGAAATAGCAGCATGATGGGACGAATGCCCTGTGGCGCGGAGTTTATGCTACGAAATAGCCTTTATTATGTTTCAATTCAGAATACTTGTAATTGGCGCGATTCTTTGGTGAAAATTAAATCTCGCCTGTCAAGTTCGGACAGTTATTTTCTCTATCCCGTTGGATAGGGGTAAGTAATTATGTATAAGATTGTTTTTTTTTCCTTATTTTTTCTTGCGTTTTGTTATTATTATGATATTTTGCATATTTTGTAATTATTTTTTAATTCGATGCTTCGAACTAGGAATGTAAAAATATTTAAAAATAATTTTTCTAACGTTTTTGTGTTTCGCTTTTAAAATTTTTTTAAACTATTTTAACTTTAAGCTCTTTCATAATTTAATAATTTTTTTTAACTTAATACATTTTTTTACCGTTTTAACTCTTTAAAAACTTATTTCCAAATTTAAAAAAAAATAGAAAGAAATATTGAGATAGTTTTTTTTCTTCGGGGAGGGGGGCTTTATTTTTGACAATATTATGTCTTACTTTTAAGTAACTATAAAATTATTACTTTTTTAAAACTAATGTTCTAAAACAAGTAATAAAAAATTTATTTAAAATATTAAAATCGTTTTTGAAAGTTGTTAGTGTACTATAGGGAAGTATTGGATTTTTGAAATGTAAAATATTTTTAAAGGAACAATAAAAATAATATCGCTAAATAAAAACATACATTTAAATATTTTTTAAAGCTATTATAATACAACTTTATATTATAATTGGATTTACGTTATTGTCAAAGCTCTACTTTTTTTTAACAAGATCATTGAAAATAATACGTTCGATTAATTTAGTTGTAATTTTTTAAATTATCATTTAAATTTGTATTTTACCATAATGTTAAAAATTTAATTAGACTAAAATTAAACACCAGGCGAGTTTTAGTCATAGTTATTTCAATTAAATGAATTTTCCAAACTGGAAACTTTAGTTTTTATATTGTGGAATTTATAAACATGGAAAAGATTTGTATTGATTTTTAGACGATTTTTAGTTATAGTTTCTGTTCAATTTTATTTCAATAAAATTAATTTTTCAAAATTTCAACTAACTGAATTTTCCAAAATGAAGATATTTCATAAGGTTTTTAATTGATATTTCATACTATAGTGTTTTTTTATCTACATAAATGTATATAATGATGTCAAAATAATTTATGTACGTGTAAGTATTTTGATTAAGGCATTGAAACTTATCTATGAAACTCTTAAAATAGAATTTATAGTTTATTTGATTTTTTTTATGAATGATTCGATGTTAAATAATTGTATTTTTGATTCTTTATAAAATTTTAACGAATTAATTATGAAAACAAATATGCAGCATTTCCTTTCTATTATCCTACATTTTTTCTTACTTTGTATATTTTTTTATTGTTGTTATTTAAACTATGCTGTAGTAAATATAGAATTCTCAAAAGAAAGTTTTGTTGGAAATATAAATAAGACAACAAAAGGCCTTTTTTTAGGAATATTTTCTTTGACAGTAATCTTTTCATGTTATATTTTTCAAATTTTCCTACCATTTTGCAGAAAGTAAAACTACTTTATTATACGGCAAAATTTCGATTAGATGCCTCTGAAAAAAGAGGTGTTATAAATTAATCTTTCGAGATGGCAAAAAACTTTACGGAATTAAAAATAAAAGAATTAAAACAATATATATTTATAGAAATTTCATTTTTATAGCAATTTCTTTTGTGATTGTTTATTATTTCCAACAAAATATTCAAAAATTTTCTTATATGTGAAATTTTTTTTATTTTATTTAGAATGGTTTAAAACTTAATTATTAAATTTGATGAAAATTATATTTCATTCTTTATTTAACTTTTTATTTAAAGTATTTAAGCTTCTCAAAAAATTTAGCCTCCTTCTGAAAAAAGTGCTTAACGAACAGCGTTTGCACTTAGCTAACCGATTCCCCCTTTGACTGGTTGCCTGGGGATGCTGTCCGCTGGTTTTATTTTTTACTCGTTGAAAAATCATCGCTATGGTAGTATTTATTTGCAATTAAAGGGTGTTGTGTAAAGACCGCCCTTAATATGTATTTCTAGAATTCTTAACCAAAAAGAGAAAAGTCTGCGCATTGGGGTGGCAATTATGATTTAAGCGAGGAAAAAACAAAAATGTTATTGAAATACTAGTACTAGTTTTGAAAAAAACCGAAAACTTGTAAATTACCTTTATGGAAACAATACTAAGGGACAGTTTTACGGAAAAATGTCAATTTTGACGAAATTATGGCGTATGACTATATTGCTCCAAGTCTTTGAATTATATGAGTGTTTTTTCCCCTTGTAACTATAAATTTGCTTATTAAAGTATATCAAACGGTTAGAAAGGATTTTTATGATAGGCAGAGATTTATAATTTTCTAAACGAAGTAAACTCTTTGAATTATTTCTCAAAGGCTATTCAACCAATTTACTAATATTATTTTTTATTTTGCCATAAAAATATTTAGTTTAACGAGATGTAAAATATTATTTCTTTTAATGCAACTGTTGACCTCTGAACTTGTTATTTTAGATAGTGAAAAGTATTAACTAACTATTACCATTGCTTAGTATAAATTATCTTTATGAAAGAAATTTCAAGGAAAATAAACATCAGAGCTTATACCAGGATAAAGAAAATTCACCCTATTAGTCATAGATATGAGGTTTGATCTTCATAAAGTAAAAATATTGGGAATTGCAACCATCCACTTAGGGGTTGAGTGATTCATATCTTCAACTCAATAGACACGGAATTTCGGACCTAACCCAAAAGACGAGGAAACGTCGTCTGGAAATTGATACTCTAAAATAAACTTATTAGTCATTATTCTTTAAATCTAAATTTTATAACTATCTAAGGGTGTATTATTTTGGGTATTAATTTTCAAGTCAGATTTTATTTATGACTGATAAATAAAGGAAAAAAACATTTCAATGTAATTACTTTTTAATTAGAGAGGATGGCACAGTGGATAAGGCTCGGTTTCGATTTCCGGTGGCGGTTTTAAGCCCACCCAGCTGCAGATCGACGGGTATCAGCTTGTCTGTGAAATAAAAGTGGTCGGTGCGCAATGCATACCATATATCCACCATCGAGCGGCTATGCATTTTGGTCAACAATTTTGTATTTAGATTCTATTTATGATTTAACTAGACACGAAACAATAATGCCAGTGGCATCATTCTTTAGCAACTCAAATAGTCATGATTATTCTAAAAACCTTTTCTCTTAAAACTAAACTATTAAAAATTATTGTAATAGCAATATTTTTTGAAAACTCAAATAGGTCTTGCATTTTCAATAACACTTTTTTTAAAAAATATTTTAAATGGGCTAATTATTCAAAGTGCCATATCATTTGGCCCATTAACTTTTTATTACGACTTTATTTAGATTTGATTAGAAAAAGAAAGAACTAAACATTGTAATATTTTATTACGACAGTTTTGTTACAACAAAACAAAGTATCTCACAGATAATAAAAGGGGTAAATTGTCTAATTTATATCGTGATTTGATTAGAAAAGAAAAAAATAATGTCAATGGCATCACTCTTTAACAACTCAAATAATCATAATTATTCTAATAGCCTTATTTATTGAGAATGAAATAGTAAAAATTATTGTAATGGCATTATTCTTTAAAAACACAAATGGTCCTGGTGCTTTTATGATATAACTCTCTAAATATTTTAAATAGTCTAATTATTCAAAGTGCCATATCATCTTGGCCATTAACTTTTTATTGCAACTTTATTTAGATTTGATTAAGAAAAAAAGAATTAAACACTTTAAATCTTTTATTACGAATGATTACATAAAACAAAAGGAGATAGAGCGTTCGCCTTCCAATGAGGCGAACCGGGTTCGAATCCCAGTCAATACGAATTCCGCATCCAGCATGCACCGACCACAGTGCTGACGTGAAATATCCTCAGTGGTAGACGGATCATGGGTTAGAGTCCCCTTGCCGTCAGGTTAACTGTGGGGGGCTCTCGTGGTCTTTCTCTCCATGTAACGCAAATACGGGTTAGCTCCATCAAAAAGTCCCCCACGAAGGCAAATATCTCCCAATACTCGATCCAGGAGTTCCCTTGTCTTCTGGATTGGGTTCAAAATTACAAGGCTACAGAGTTGAACATTAGTAGTCGTAAACCCATAAAATTGGATCGGCTATTCAACGACGGCTATAAAATAAAATAACATAATAAAAGGGGTAAATTGTCTAACGTATTTTATGATTTGATTATAAAAGAAACAATAATGCCTATGATATCACATTTTAAAACAACTCATCTAGTCTTAATTACTCAAATAGCCTTATTACTTAAAATTGAGAAAGGAAAAATTATTCTAAGGGCATTATTCTTTAAAAAAAATGGTCCTGGTACTTTTATTGACATTATTATCTAAATATTTTACATGGTCTAATTATTCGAAGTGCCATCTTGGCCATAAACTTTTTATTACGACTTTATTCAGATTTGATTAGGAAAAAAAAAACCGAACTAAACACTGTAATCTTTTATTACAAAGGTATTTCGATAACAAAAACAAAGTATCTGGCAGATAATAAAAGGGGTAAATAACCGATGATTCACAAAGCTCTGGGAAAAATAAATCACTTGTCAACACTGTTTCAATCATTTCCTCGGCATTCTTAAGTCAAAGGAAAGACCGTTAAAATATTCCAGTGAAAAAAAAAACTAATGTTCTCTGACAGAAAGTTCAGTGCCATTTTGTGATTCTCTTAGCGGTAGAGAAAACAGCTAATAAAACAGTTCAAAGAGTTTTCTTTGGCAATATGCCGGGACAGGATTTTGCAGATACGACGTAGCCTTGAAAAAGGTAGCAACAAATGTATTAAATGAGTAAAAATGTAGAGGTCATTGAACTCTTCTCACATTTCCTGGTTTCTCCCGATTCAGGTAATAAAAACATTTATTGATTACATTTATCCTTTTTCCCCGTCCACCCACACCAAGCGTTCTCTAAGTAAATTTGAGCTGAGTTATTTTGGGAAACCAGTTTCGATCATTCACACTTTAGAATTGTTTTAAAAATAGGATTTATGTTTTGCCGTTTAAAGGATGAGACAATAACGGTTTTATTCTTACCGTTGTAAGTAAATTGTTTTGAATTGGTTGACCAAAAATAGCTATCATGCCTTCAGCAATTTATTTAATACTTTTTATTATCGTTTGAGCTTCAAGGCAAACGATAATAGTGAGAACTCGGAAGATAAAGAGGACTCCCAAGTCGGAGATCCGGAAAAACTCACCCTTATTAACGAAATTGCGTTCCAGGAAAACAAGACATCTTACTCACGGTTAGCCCGATGGCAATCAAGAATAAGTCTATTTCTGTCGATATTTTATGTGATATCGATACTTGCTGAGAGTAATGCGCTTTATTGTGAGAACTCTGAGGACAAGGGAATTACCGAGTCAAATATAAAACAAACTGATCTTACACGTTGCAGGAAAACAAGGCAACTCCCTCACGGTTAGCCCTTATGGCAATTCATGATAAATCTATTTCTGTCAATATTTTATGGGATATCGATACTTGCTGAGAATAATGCGCTTCATTGAAAGAACTCTGAGGACAAGGGAATTACCGAGTCAAATATAAAATAAACTGAGCTTGATGACGGTTATTTTAACAAAGCTTGATTGCTGGAAAACTAGATAAACCTCACGGTTAGCTCGAGGGTAATAAGTTCCTTCCAGTGGATGTTATATGTAGGATCGAAACGTTCAATGAATAATGTACGTATCGATCATGCATATAATGTCCACTGGGTTGTTAACTGATTAGCTAGTGTGAGAACTCAGAAGACAAGGGAATTCCTGCGTCAAATATCTCAAACTCAACGTTATAATATTTTTAAAGAAGCTAAAAGTTGGGAAATATGAATAACCACTTTCGGTTAGTCCGATTGTATTTTATCATAAGTCTATCTCTGTTAAAGTCTTATTTATAAAGGATGCGTGCTGAGATTAACGTGCATCAATTTGAGACATCTGAAAACAAAGAAATGGCCGAGTCAAATTTAACCTTTATGACGGTCTTTTTGAACGAAGTTGCAGCCCATGGTTAGCCGACTTATGAATAGCCACAACATTTCTTATTGGTAGTCCGATCAGACCACTGTGATGACCAGTGTACGGCATGGTACGAAAGTAGAATTTGTGTTCATGCGCTCAACTGGTTTATATTTTAAATAGTCTGCTCAAACTACTTCTAAAAATTCGTGTGGAGGCTTTCGAATGTAGGAGGAGATGGATGAACTGTATCGCCGGTTTCGGGAGTTGGCGAGATTTTATTATTTAAAAAGAAAATTTAGATTTCCTAATCTACCACAATTCTATTTTGCATTAATTTCAATAAATTGAGGTAGAACAAGTTGTGGGTACCAGTAACATGAAGGACGGATATTCATATAAGCATGATCTAATAGATTGTGCGTTTTGTAATATAGCTACCGACCTGTTTATCATTTTATTTTGCATCCTTTTAAATAATGTTTTATTATTTTGATTGCTAGTCTTCACTCTAAAATCAATTTGAGATCAGAAAGTTAATTAATTTTTGTGTACAATAAAAATAATATATTTTGAAAAACATGCAAGGCTATAAAATAGTTCAGAAAATGTCCTATATAAATATATTTATTTGTTTATAAATTTACAATAAAAGTAGTTTGCATAAATGAGTGCCGTTTAAATGTTATTTCTAAATATAAAATTATTCGTCGGGTACCTTTTTATTTTCAAATATCTCAAACTGCCTGTTTAGGAAAATGTGTTTAAGGTTTAAATGAGTGTTTTTGTCGGTCACTGGTGACCCCCGTGGGGCTAAGAGCGAACTCAGTACCGGTCACTGGTGACCCTATGGAGTTCAACATGTTAAAAAAATAATTTACTTATTTTTTTACTTATACTTTTACAATTGAGGAGCTAAAATGTAAGGTTTACCTCTAAAGACGATAATTTAGATTACATGGTAATCTAAATTATCGTCTTACGTCTAATTATCTTAACATTTACTCTCAATAGTAAATGAAAGAAATATGTTATAAAAAGTTGTTATTTTAATCTCTTTTAATAAAAGTTTGAATTTTATAAGTCAAAACTTCTTGCACTTTTTAGTCGCCCGTGGCAATCTTGCATAGTTATATTTATTTTTTTACTAACGCGGGAAAACTTTTTAGGTTTAAGACATCAGAGCTTAAATATGTCTTGCACATTTTGTTTGTGAATGACAAGCAGTCACGAAAGCTTCACTAATTAGCTTTAAAAAGAAAGAAGGTAAGAGGAACAACATAAAAAACTACTCCCCTTTTGAAAGTTCAAAAGTAATCTTTTACCTCAAGATAGTTTCTAAAATTTATTGTTCCCGCACACTGATGGAAAAAAAAATTAAAAAGTGGTAGTATCATCTACTGAGTAATTTTAAAATTGATTAATTTTTGTGACAGATCTGACAGTAACAAACGGAACACGTCTCTAAGACAACACAAAACAATTAATATGCACCTATAGACTTAAAAAAATGAATAAAGATATCTTCTAGATTTATGATAAAATAATTTTTTTAAAATACATGTGAGTTTTTAAGATTTTTATTTTTACTTTTGAAATTAGTCAAAAATAGAAAAGAAATTTGTCTTTGTCGTTTTGGAAGACCCATTTTTTAGAAATACTTTTTGTTAAAAATTTACAGAAAATAAAACTTTTGACAAATTTTTAATAAATTAGGCATGATAATTCCTAATCGTATGATGCATTTTTGAAAACTGCGTTACCTAAACCAACAGGCTATTAAATTCTATAAAAAAATTTATACGTATTTTCGCATATCTGCCTCAAAATTGAAATTCACTTATTAACTGTTAATTAAGATTATATTTGTAGTATACCGTGGAATAAAAGTTCAAGTTTTTAATTTTTCAGTATAGGAAACAGTTGAAAAATGGATAAAAAGCAAAAAAATAAATAAATGAATAGATAAAAAAATAAAACAAATTAAATAAAGAAGTTAATGTTTTTTAGCTGAAAATTTAAGTAGCTACAAAATTAATATAAAATTCTAAAGCGGAAAAAAAAAATTATTAAAAATATTACACTAGATAATGAATACTTAGTTGCATGTAAAATAATTTCAGTTGAAAATTTATTTCTGTACATTTACTTCATAATGTTAATACGAATTACGAGAGTATGTTAGTACATAGAGTGTAATAATTGCATAGGTTGCATATTTATTACTATTATTTGTTTAAAAAAATAAACATTTCCCACTCTTTTACTGATGCAAGATATTATGTGGTTTAAAAGCTTTGAAGTTGTTAATTATTTTATTGCTATGGGTCTTATGATTGAAGTGTATTGCACATGCTATAGATTTTAGTAATTAATTAGCTAATTATTCATAAACTAAACTGCTTGAATAGTTTATTCATTAAATAATTTAAGTGATTTATAAAAAAAATATTGATTATTTAATTTTTATTAATTTAATGATATTAGTAGCGTGTATAGTCAATAGTTTATAGTCATTAATTAGTTCTTTATTAATAAATAAATTTAAGTAATCACTGATACTTTTCTATTGACGAAATGATTTTTTAAGTGTCTTAATTTTCAAGTAGAAAATATCTATTGAATTTGTGAACATCTTCTAGTGTTTTATATTACATTTCGAGATTCAAAAAGGGCAATATAGCTTTGATGCATGCATATAAAAATAACGAGTGCGTCCTATTTTTGTATTTCATACAAATTTCATATTCAGGAATAACAAAAATAACTCATTTTTATTCTTTTAGGTCAAAAACTCTTTTTTTTACGAACATAAACTTGGATTTATGTTAAATTCATTCTTTTTCCGTCACGGGTTATTATTTCAATTCGGTTTCATTTTTCCATACAAAGAATAAAACCAAAGAATAATAAAGAGCTACGTAACAACTAGTTTAAAAAACAGAATTTAATATTTAACTCTAAACATTTTTAGAGATTTTTAAATAAGTTAAAAACTATAATTGTAAAATTTTGTGTGGATTTATTAAAACAATAAAATATGTTATCCAATTATTTAATAAAATAATTCTTTATTGTATAATTAACTTTCAAATTTGATTACTGGTTTATTGAATTTTCCATCACTTTTTTTATCTTGTGAAAAACTGTTTTTTTTTTAAATCTACAAATATTTAATGATGTTTTTGAAATATAATCAATTTATAATTAATTTTTGAAAGCCTATAGCTGAATTTGAAAAATTATATAATTATTTTGATTTTATAACTATAATTATAGTTATAATTAATTGATAAATTTTATAGTTGTAATTAATCGGACTCAGTAAGTAATAAGGATAATGTGTGAAAAATATTAAAAGAATAACGATATTTTAACTGAATTATTTGAATCGCCCAACTGACTTGTATTTTTGATTTTTTTTTGTGTATAATTTAAACTAAATAATAATTTTCATTGTTATTAGAACATATTTATCTTAGTTCTGATGAAAAATAATCGTCTAAGTATTTTAGAAATTGATTAATAATTTCACAATTGTTAAACAGTATACTTTGCTAGTTATCAGTCTTTTATCTCAGATTAAATAAAAAATCAATACTTTATCGCAGATTTAATTTTTAAGTGAAAATGTGTGTTTTAAATCAGATTTATACTCTTCTAATTTTATAGTAATCTTCCAATAAAACTATTGGAAGAGAATGCGAAGACCTATATGAAATCGCTACCTGAGTACCAGCCCATTTATCTGAGTGAAAGTCATTACATGCGCAGATGAGTTGAGTTCGCAGTTGCATATGCAGATATGAGTTGAGGAGTGCCCTATGTCCTGGACTATGAACTTCCGAAAATAAAAATAGTTCTACTTTATTGACTATCTAGTAATATCTTTAAACCAAATGAACGAACTTCAATTAAAAGCTTCAAATATTGTGTAGTTTGAAGAAGTAAGCTTATATATTTGATTATAAGTTCATGACATCACAATTTTCCCTCTCGATCTAACAACTCATTTCCCTCAGACACTGTGTTTTCGTAACACTATAAAACAAATTAGTGAAAAAAAAACGACAAAACTTTATTGACTATCTAGTAATATCTCTAAACCAAATGAACGAACTTCCGATATCAAAAATAGTTCCTTTCCTGCATTTAATCTATCCTCAGCGACTTTCAGGCTTGAAATTGAGAGTTGTAAAACGAAGAAGGTAAAGTCAATAGTTGTAGGTGTGATATAGCAAAATAAACATCTCACTGACCCGTATCTACTGACCTAGTGGCAGTAACAAGCGACGAAGCGGTTGGCTTGTCATGAAAGTACCGTTGCGCGACCTACTCATTTTAGGAAAGGCCGCCCAAATAGTGAATCCCTTTTCAAGAGGCAATAACCTCCCTACTGTTAGGGAACAATAGGATTAAGCTCACTTAATTCAACCAACTCTTTTGTTCTAACTCTTTAGGTTTGTTGAACTTTTCCCTAACCTTGATAAGATCTTTCCGGAATTTCTGACATTTATTTAGCTAGTGATTTTTGACTCCTACGCGTCTATATTTGTATGGGAAGTGATATTTGAGGTTTAAAATTGGTTTTGACACCTGTTTTGGGCACATCGACCCTCAAAGGAAGTATCAGTTGGTGAACTAATGGAAAGTTTGCCGGGAAATGTGGTGAATACATAGATATATTTAGGCATTTTGTCGGAGAACTTTTTAATTTAGATTAGGCTCAAAATAATCGTATAAGAAAATGGACATATCCTAAGTGTGCACAGTGATATGAAAATCGATTTCAATCAGTCAAAAATGGAAAAAATGAAGCATTTTCCCGAGTTACTTTTCGGTAGAATAATGCCCAAGAAATGTGAGAGTGAATTATATTTTGCTATTGAACAAATAATAAGTGCAATAAAATGCAGATAAAGTTAATCAAAAATATATTGGTTTGATTGGATTAATTGATAATTTAGAAAAATTAGTAGATATCAGCAGCTATTTTTTTTTTGCTTCAAAATTACGTACGTCAAAGATATGTAAATTGCTTCGATTTGACTGGGGCACTTTGAGACTTTTTTTTGCCCTTACACAATATAAGGTTTGATTTTATAATTCAAACATGCAAATGACTACAATTTTAATAAACTTCATTAAAAAACTTTTTTATTTATATATTAAAAGATCATTAATATAAAATATATAGCTAATTTTCATATAAATATTCACTGTTTACGTTTATTTTACTCAGATGAACCTAACTCAATTTTCCAATATTTTTTTACATTAACTTACCTTTTATTATAAGAAACCTAAAAATTGAAGAGCTTAGTGTAGGAAGGAGGTAGGTGACATTTTCAAGGGTACTTATTAATCAGGTAAAAATAATATAAAGTGGTCATATCAGTATGGGTATGTTTAATACAACAAAATTGT
Source organism: Parasteatoda tepidariorum (assembly GCF_043381705.1). Taxonomy (NCBI): domain Eukaryota; kingdom Metazoa; phylum Arthropoda; class Arachnida; order Araneae; family Theridiidae; genus Parasteatoda; species Parasteatoda tepidariorum. The sequence continues at coordinate 20,290,301 of NC_092215.1, forward strand.
TTTTTCTTTCCATTTAGTTTTAACTTAACTAATCAACGTTATTTTTGAATATGATTGCATGATTTTCATTTTAAATTCGGTAGTGGTAAATCAAATAAGGCAAAAAATTATTAGCACCGCCTACTAATGAGTCTATAATAAAATACTTTGAATACCACTTCTTTTTTTCTTCTGACCTGAATGCCACTCTGAAAATGTCACTTACCTGGTTCATCCACTACGTTTTCCAATTATGATGTAATGTCTTCAAGGTCGAAATTAAGACGGAAAAAACTGGTTGTAAAACCATTTCGTTTCTAGTTGGTTTACGGGAGGCGTGAAATAAGCTCTTACTATTCTTAATTATAAAAAAAAACCATCATTATTTACTTTTTTCTCATCCTAGAAACATTCATATAAGTATGTTTTAACCGTAAACACTTTCCGAAACAGAAAATTCCGCTTGAAAATTTTAGTAACATAAAATAATAAAATTTTCTAACTGAAGCAACATACTTTAGCATTTTGTTAAGAAAAGTGGTGGCTAAACGTTTAAAAGTAATTAGTTTTACATTTCTTAAGGATTTGAAACATTTTTTGAATTAGTGCCAGACTAGCTTCAAGCCTGCCAATTACGGCGCTTTTTGCGAAATATTTTATAGAGTGGTAGACATTTTAAAATCAAAGCTTTCAGAATTTTATGGTAGTTTTGCCAACATTTTGAAAGCGTCACCATAAAAGAACTGATGCAAAGTGGCATTGTATATGAACTTTTTAATCATTTGTATGTAGTGGTATGGAAAATAAGTTTAAATGAATTAAAAAATAATAAGAAACATTAACTTAGCACTAGAATAGATTTTTACAAAAAGCGTAGAACGTTGGCATTTAAATTTCTCAGTTCTTCACCTGATATAAAATTTAAGCTGTATACAAAAATAATCTTAAAATTACTCTGTCATAGTTTAGAGCTGGCAAAAATATAAATATTTTGCTTACTCGTGCCTGCCAACTACTACGCTTTTTGCAAAAAATTTTATAGAGTGGTAGACATTTAAAATCCAAACTTTCTGAATTTTAGGTAATTTTTCGAACATTTTCAAACCTCATCACGATAGAGCTAAAATTACGTGGCGTTGTATATGAACTTTTAAATTATTTATATGTAGTGGTGTAGAAAATAAGTTCAAATGAATAAAAAATAAAACATTAAACGCAAACGTGGATACAACTAGAATAAATTTTAAACAGAAAAAAAAGCATTGAAAGTTGGCAGCTCTGCTTACCTTGCGTCTAATCTAATGTTCTTAAATGGAAGTGGAATTCTAAAATAAATGCAAAAAAAAAAAAGAAAAAAAGAACCTTAACATGAGTTCATTAGTTTTCTAATTTCGCAAAATAATTCGTAAAATGTTCTCAATACCAATTTTGTAAAAGTTAATGTAAATTTTACACTCGAATTTTAATAATTGATATTGCAATTTCTAACGCATTTATAATCGTTTAAATTTATTTAAATATTCCTCATTTTATGGGTGATGCTCCAATATTTATAGTAATGCTCCAACATTTGCACAGAATAAATTTTCATTTGGTAGTGAGTTGATAAGGAAAGAGTTAACCCTTTTGAAGGCCGAGGTAAGTATACTTATCACCACGTTTTACCACTTTTAATTTAGGTTTCCATTTTTCAATAACTTCAGCTTTCTTGAAGTGAGTTTGAATAAAATTGGTAACCATTTGTCACTTTTAAAAAACGTATAAAAGTTATAAAATACGTCATTCCCTTTGAAGTTTGTAGCATTTAAGGAATTTATTTTATAAATAAAGAAAAATAAGAGTCAGTAAGTTCTTAATAGGTCATGTTAAATAATTTTACCACCAAAAAAATGGCATTTTTATAAACTAAATGAGCAGTTTTTTTTATATCAATTACTGTTCTTAAAACAATTTCAATTCCAAAAATACTTTAATTAACCTTTACTAGAAATAAAGGGCCCGTTAAAGGGTTAAAACAAATAGAGTTCTTAAAAACTTTGATTAGGAGTTAAGATTAAGACCGTTTCTCTTTTTGACTTTTTATGTACTTTTTCTTAAAAATATTTAAAAGTGCGGACTAGATTGTTTTAACTTCAAAGTTTAAAACATTAATTTATTGCTTTTTCTTATCCTTAGAAAAATAGTTTCTTAAATTTCAGAAATTACGTAGTAGAGCCGTGATGGCTCAGGAGATAGAACGTTCGCCTTCCAATGAGACGAACCGGGTTCGAATCCCAGTCGATACGAGTTCCGCATCCGGCTTGCACCGACAACAGTGCCGACTTAAAATATCCTCAGTGGTAGACGGATCATGGGTTAGAGGCCTCTTGCTGGCAGGCTAACCGTGGGAGGTTCTCGTTGTTTTCCTCTCCATGCAACGCAAATGCGGGTTAATTCCACCCAAAAAGTCCTACACTAAGGCAAATTTCTCCCAATGCTTGATCCAGGAGTTCCCTTGTCTTCTGGATCGGGCTCAAGATTACTAGGCTACGGAATTGAACATAAGTAGTCGTAAACCCAAAATTGGGTCAGCAGTTCAACGACGATTATAAATAAATAAATTACGTAGCAGTTTGATGATATCGTAATGCAAGAAGTAGCGTTTTTTGCTACGTAATTGTGACTATCAGTATTATGGCTGGTAGTTAAAAAAATAAATAAAAATTTAAGACATTGTTTTGTATTGTTATGACAATTAAAAATTAGGAGAAATATTTATTATTGACTTACATTTAATAACTAGTCAATGAAGCTCTACTGTATTTTTCTCAAAAAGTAAAGACTGGTATTTTATTTAATTCATTTTTGTAATTTTTTCCTGAGAAACAACATATATTGGTTGATCGAAATACATCAATAATATAAAAATATTATTTTAATCTAATATTGTGTGTTTGCAATGTTTTCGAAAACTTAAGCTAATATTATAAGTAACCAATTAATTTTAAGCGCCAACAAATTTTCTTATACCACAAGATAATAAAAGAAGGTAGCAAGATAATTAAAGATAACTGAATAATAAAAAAATATTTTTTTTTTTGTATATTTCTAACATGTTTATTTAAGCTTTGCATATTTTTTTTCCGAAATATTCGATACCCAAAATAAAATAGTATTTATACCAAGAAATAAATTTTTAAGATTAATTAAACCATGCTCCTGAGAATTAAAATTTAGATCAATATTTAAGTTAAGAAGATAAATAAAATAAGCGTAACAAAAATAAATTAATCACAAATTAGAAAATAAAAATTTTATAAGAAAATGGTAAATAAAAATAGACAATCATTTTAGCTTACCTAAAACTCATTAAAAGAGAAATAAATGAAAAACTTTAACGCCAAATGGAACAAGAAAAATTTATAAAATAAATCTGGTTCTGAGATAATAAAACGGATTATACTGCTTTTAAATCCATTATAAATTATCAAGAGCTAATTCAAAGATTGTTTGCAAAATAAATTATTCCCAAAAATAATATTGTAGAAGTTCATCCATAATTTATTCAAAAACGTTCAGAATTATTTGTTTTCCTTTCAGTAAGCTTAAGGAAAAAAATTAAAAAAGAGAAATTGTGAAAAATATTTAAAACTTAACACGATAACACGTGTTTGTTATCCTAACGAAGCGAGACAGCCTTCGGATACTGACCTTCCTTTGACTAGTATCAGGTTTCGGTGATTTTAACCAGAGATAATAACTTGAAGAAATCTGATAAGTGTTCTAATTTGCATATATTTTAAGAGATAATGATCTGTTGGTCATAAGAATCTCCTTAAAAGAAGAGAAATACGTGAATATGAAGTGCCTTTCTCAAATTTTAAGTAATGTTTGCATAGAATTATTTTCAAAAATTTGAAAACTTATTTTATTAGCCTGATTATTAGATCAATATAACGTAATTTAATACTTAGCTTTGAGTTTATTAGTTAAAGAAAGAATGAATAGCTGAATTTAATCGTTTAATAAATAATATCTTCTGAATGTAATCATTAGTTTCCGAAATAAAGATTTGCTGAATGTAATCTTATTTTAAAAAATGATTATTGGCTACGTATGAAAATCTTTCTGAAGTAAAATACGTAAATATTCTTTGATGATACGACATTATCAAATTTTGAGTAGTTTTTGCATGATTATTTTCAAAAAAAGGAAAATATAATTTTTGCTCCATCAATAGCTTGGATAGCTAATAGTAATTATAATAATAGTAATTTTAATTACATTAAATGCAATTTTTACTACTAGCAATATTAAAAGTAATATAAATAGTAAGTAATAATAGTAATTTTTATAATAGTAAATGGTTGAAATTACATTTTGCAATCATAATGTTTCTTCTACTGTCAGTTAAGTAAGAGTTATTACATTCAAACTTAAAAATTTTAATTTAAATCTAAAATGGTACTATGTACTTAAACACTATGCACTTAAATAAAAATCAATAAAAAAGGCAACACAATCGAATTACGCCCATTTTAATTTATTTTTCGAATTACAAAATTGTTTATTAATAGAGGGAAAATATTATTGCATATTTTTAATTCAAATATAATACCAAATAAAAATAAATAAATGAACAAATATACCCATCAAAACGTACTGTACATTGTGTAGGTGATAGTTTCTTGTATTAGCTGACACTTAAATTTAAAATAGTCATATCAGGATAATAACAAATCCAACGTGTATTTTTTCGATTATTGAAGGATTTAAGGGCAATATTATGACAAACCACATTTTTTCAGAGTAGCCACTTTCTAGAAAAAAAAATTAAAAACTGGTAAAAAGGAAACAAAACATTTTAACTAATTAACATCAGCGAAGACTGCTTTCTGATTAAAATAACCATAAGATCTTGAGAAACTTTAGCTACAACTTTCTAATATTTCCTAAGTTGTTACAACCCTATTAAAATCCGGAAGTTAATTTTTTTAAAAATAAAACAGGCATATCACTTAATTAAAAAAACTTTATCAAGTGTTTCCTTTTCTATATTGAGTATTTTAAGTTGTGACCATATTTTCAGACTCTCAATTCAATCTATGGCCATTACATTAGACACTGTCTGTGATGCCACGATAGGCATTACAAATTTCCTTGCTTTTAAAATGTCTTAAATTTTTTTAATCATTCTTAATCGAAATTTAATTTCATGAAACCAATTATTTAATTTTTATTACATTTTATCTAAAGCAAATATAAATATTTTATTCTTTTCTTAACAATCAATACAACGGCTAACTTTTTATTTCATTATAAATGCAAAACTCATTAATTCACTGTCTCGATTAAATCGAAACAAAATCTATTTTTAACTTTTTATTTCTATTACTATTTCTATTACTAGTTTCAGTTATAGGGTTATACTAATTCTCACGATTTTTTTAGGCGATTATCTATAGCCAAATTATTTTAAATTTAATATTGATTAAGGGGGATTGGCTTAATTTTTGGATATTTTATGTTTCGATAAATAGCCAACCATGGATCTCTTCCCATGCTCCTAACTATCTGTTGGGATCAATTCGATCACTTTGTAATTTGACTTTTGATTAATCTGGTCATGGGGATTTATCTCCCGTGGCCTGTCCTTACCGATATTATTATACAAAATTATTATTTTACTTAAAAAGCCTTTTGTATAAAATATTCTTTAATTTTGTATCTCGAGATCTACAACTGTTGCTAAATAAAAATGTTATTATGATCATAATCTTCAATTATACCATATAACTACAACAGCACCAAATTTCGTCATTATATAAAATAAAATATAATGTCTATTGTGGCATCACAATGTTTATTTTTAAAACACTGAAATGAAATTTTATCCATTTTATTAAAAACGAGTTTATAGTTTTAAAATTTAGAGTCATATTCATTTTTTTCAAGCAATGTCCGCATATTGAGTAGAGTTCAAAAATAAAAAATTCATTAGTATCATACCAAAAACCTAAATCTTATTATTAGAACAAAAACAAAAAAAGAATAATAAATTATTTATTATTGATTTTTTAATTTTTCTTTTTTTTTCTATATTTATAGTTTCAAACCAGTCTAATTTAATACGATTTTAACATGCCCAAAATTAATACAGTTTATGAAATCCCCATTTCGAATTCTGTTTCAATTATTTTTATCATATCTTTTCAAAAACGTAAAAACCTTTTCACATAGCAGTGAAATCTCCCAGACAAAAATTCAAAAATCGTGAGTAGAATGAGGTTAACTCTTTCTAGCGGTGGTTAAACAGAAAAAAAAATCGAAAGAAAAGAAAAGTTCAGATTGGCGTATCGCTCAAAAACGGAGTTAAAGAGCATAATAATTCAAAATTCAACTCTTCTGGGGCAAGTCTAATTATTATTGAAGTTTTGGTCATTCACCTGAAATTTCCTTTTCTCTTCTTAACAACTGCCGTAGGGCATCGGCCCGATGGCCTACTTTTTGCAAATTACTTTTTGTTGGCCATCTGTCCATTCTACCGGACCTTAATCCTATCATCACGTGCTAGAGGACGTTGACCTGTAAGTTACTTTCACTTAGGGACCGAGGCCTTGCAAGGCCCTTGCTTTTTTCCTGGTTGGGATATCGTTAGGATATAGTTAGGATAACAGTGTTTTTAGCTTGATATGTACTTTAATAACTTTTTTTTTCTCCCCTAAGGCCGATCAGGCTTTTACTTAAGTTGTTAGAGATCAATGTGGCTTTAACTATTTGTTCGTCTAATGTAATGTCGTTGTCGTTAAACGTGTCTGGATCTTTTATCAACTATTGGGGATGTTGTCGGTTTTCTTTTTCTTTATGGTTTAATTTCGTAAAAATAAAGTTAGTTCTAATGTTTTATAATTAATTTAACACGATTGTCTTCGAATGATCAAAAGTAAAATAGATATTTAACTGTTTTTTTTGGGTGGTGGGGGTTTAATTCCGTAAAGATAGTTTTAATGCTTTATAAATTGCACGCGACTGTTTTTGAAAGGTCACAAATAAAATAAATACTTAACTGTTTTTTTTCGGGGTTTAATTCCGTAAAGATAGTTTAAATTCTTTATAAATTCCAAGCGACTGTCTTTGAATGGTCGCAAATAAAATAAATATTTAACTGTTTTTTTCGGGGTTTAATTCCGTTAAGATAGTTTAAATGCTTTGCAATAATTGTTCGCGACTGTCTTTGAATGGTCACGTCCCGCAGTGGACTGATCGTTTAGACACGTTTCCCAGCAGATCACCGAAGTCAAGCATCACTGGCTACGGTCAGTGTGCGGGTGGGTGACCACTTGGATCAGTCTGCGTAGGGACCGAGGGTGTGCGGTATTGGTCCTCGTTAAACTGTTCTACCGTAAAGTGCTCGAATTCGCGCGCAGGTCGTCGCACTAGAGCTGCACAATGGGCTATTGGCGACGGTCTGGGAAACATCCCGGAGGATGATCCGAAGACATGCCATCACAATTTTGATCCTCTGCGAAGGGGATGACACCCCCGCTTCGGTAGCCCGACGACCTGCGCACGAAGTCGAGCACTTTACGGTAGCACAGTTTAACGAGGACCAATACCGCACACACTCGGTCCCTACGCAGACTGATCTAAGTGGTCACCCACCCGCACACTGACCGTAGTCAGTGATGCTTGACTTCGGTGATCTGCTGGGAACCGTGTCTTAACGATCAGTCCACTGCGGGACCGTAAAGGTAGCTTAAATGCTTTACATTTAATTGAATTCAACTTTCTTTGAATGGTCACAAATAAAATAAATATTTAACTGTTTTGTTCGGGGTTTAATTCCGTAAAGATAATTTTAATGCTTTGCAATTAATTGAACTCCACCGACTTCGAATGGTCAAAACTAAAATATATATTTCACTGTTTTTTTGGCGGTTTAATTCCGTAAAGATAGTTTTAATGCTTTATAAATTGCACGCGGCTGTCTTTGAATGGTCACAAATAAAATAAATATTTAATTATTTTTTTCGGTGTTTAATTCCATAAAGATAGTTTTTATGCTTTGTAATTAATTGAACGCGATTGTCTTTGAATGGTCACAAGTGAAATAAATATTTAAAACTGTTATTCTGAGCTATAATTTTGCTTGTTATTTGAATGTTGTTGACTTTAATGAAAATGATTTTGTACAAAAGTTTGTACGTATTTTGTTATTACTTTTGTTGTTAAGAGAAAAACTGAATATCGCAATGAAAAAAAAAAAAGAAAAACTCCGGTAACATTACCATACTTGTATAGTCATGACATTTCTGTTAAAAAAATCATAATTCAGGTAAAAAATTTTTTTGATTTAAACCAATTATTTGGTTAGTTTTCCGTTCGCATGGTAATATCATGGTAGAAATTCTGATTTTCAAAATTATAGTTCTTATTATCACACATTCGGTATAAATACAAAGCTGAAAAGTAAATTTTACCGAATAAAAGCCTTTTATGCCATGCTCTAAGGTATCATGATGATATCTCCAAATTTTACCACAAATACCAAATTTGAAAGTTTGAATATTTTGTGCCCTACTGAGACATATATCGGTAAAATTTTTTTATTTATTTATTTATAAATTTTTTTTACACGAGTATTATAGCCAATCAAAGCTCGAAAGACAGTTCGACAATCTTGTTTTACGAATAATCTTTTTAACAAAAACATGTTATTTTTAAGGTTAACCCTTTCCCGCACAGTAAGTTTTGACGGAGAGTTTTTGACAGGCAGTTTGACTGTCACCGTTCAGGTTTTGTAAGAACAAAGAACGTTTTAGTTTTATCACTTTATTAATAAAAAAATTAATATTCATAAAATAAAAATTAAAATAAGTTTTTTTTTTCAAAATTTTATTTTGAAAGTTTATTTGTTTAAAATGTCAGTTAAAAATATACATTTTAACACATAAATCTATTATTTTATATTTTTTTTTCAGTTTATATATTTGAAAGTGATCGAACTGCGCTAAAGTTTTTTTTTCCTCGCTAATCATTATCAAATAAAATATGGAATTGGCTATTATAATTAAATCCGATCTCCTCTTGGCTTAAAAAAAAAAAAAAAAAAAAAAAAAAAAAAAAAAAAAANAAAAAAAAAAAAAAAAAAAAGGAAATGAAATTTTAATTTTGTAACTTGTACTCTTCGAAACCAATCGATGCGCCCCAACTCCCCAAAAATTTTGCTGCAACATTTTTGCCACCCCTTTTTTATATATAACGTTTTTAAACGTGTTTCGACAAAAAAATATTAAAAATCTCATTAAAAAACCGTATCTTGGAGAGAGCAGCCGATTACTGATTTGAAATCAGCAATACGAAAGCAATCGATGCGCCCTAACTCCCCAAAAATTTTGCTGCAACATTTATGCCACCCCCTTTTTATATATAACGTTTTTGAACGTGTTTCGACAAAAAAATATTAAAAATCTCATTAAAAAACCGTATCTTGGGGAGAGCATTCGATTACTGATTTGAAATCAGCAGTACGAAAGTATCTAAGATCTGAACAGAAAGAAAAAAAATCTCTCGCAACAGGAAAAAAAAAAAAAAAAAGAATGCCCCCAGTGTATTTATTCAATGATTTTAATCTAGGTGCAAAAACATCGCCAAGTTGGCGAATTTTAAAAGAAAGATTAATTATCTTCTCAAATAAAATGTTAATTATAAAAAATGTTAATTATAGTTTGAAATTAAAACTTTACTTGGAATTTAAGGTGCTTAGATTACGTTTTTTTATTCCCTTCTCAAAAAGGCTTTTTTTAGAAAAAAAAATCTTTCTAAGCCTTGCAAATTTTCTTTCCAAAGTTGATTATAATTATGAAAATTAATTAAAAGTTAATCATTTATAATTAATTACAAATTTTTAATTAAGCTAAAGGAATTAGTTCATTTTAATCCTGAAAATTTTTTTCCCCAACTTAACCTAATATTTATTATTAAAAGCTTCCAAATATTTTCCCAATTTTTGAATTCTTTTATTTTAAATATAAAATACTTTCCATTAAAAAGGTAAAAAGTTAAAAAAAAAAAATAACGTCAGCGGAAATCGAGGCATGCACTTTTTTTGATAACAAATATTTCGAAGAGAAAGAAAAAAAAAATGAATCATAATTTTTAAGAGAAATCACGTAGTTATAATTTCAGTGTCATTTTATGTTTATTTGAACAACTGTTACCGGAAGAATGATTTTTTTGCTCCCGATAATCCCGAAAAGGAAGAAAATGAAAGCTTTTGAGGTGACTGAACTTTATAGTATGACGTCACAACATCATCAAGCGGCTTACGAGAAAGGTCTTCCGAAACACGGAGATCGTTTTCTTACTTCCGCTCATGCGCAGTGCTCTCATTTTTAATCGACTGTAGTCAGCGCAGGAAAACTTTCTTTCAGGCGCTAGCAGGCAAGAAAAGGCTTTCCCTTTCTGAATCATCACGGGAAAACTTACTTTGAGGGAAAGTTTTATTGAAAATGCGTTTTGAGGAAAAAGTGTTCCTTTTTTTAAAGATGGATGTTTTTCATCGTTTAACCAACTGACATAGAATTTTTATTAAATATATTTTCATACTTTTTATTTTGTATTAGTTTAGGTCAAAATAAGTAAAAATATTATGTTTAGCATTTCAACAATTTATCGTTATGAAATACAGAATGAAAGACCGATGTCTTTTTCTGCGTTAAAGGCAAGATCTTCTTAACATGGCTCGCTTCCAAACGATAATTTTTCAAATGTGCTATTATTTTCAGTTTAGATCTAAGAAAAACGTCATTGAAATTTTTTAAATTTACAAAATCAATTTTTAATAAATTTTTGAATATGAATGAAAAGGAAAACTTTCCAACAACTTTTTTTCGATTTTAAATTTCATATTTTAGTACAAATACAATTCCGATGATCTAACAGAATTTTTTTTTGCAACTATTTACCTGTTCTTTACTATTAATAGAATATTAAAATATATCTTTTTGCTTGTAGAGAGGTCCAGAAAAAAAAATATAGAAGGAATACTGATGTCCCTTTTGCGTCAAAGGGTTAATATTTAGATGAAATGTTTTCTGTAATTTTTTATTTTATTATTTAACGAACAAAAATAAATAGAAATTTTTATTAAAATAAAGAGATACACTTTAATTTAGTGAATAAATAACAATTTCTCCATAGATGAAATTAACTTATAAACTTAAATAATTAACTTATTATTTTTTCAATTCCCATTTATGTAATATGTATACATTCTGTTTATGTAACATATATATTCCTATTTATGTAATATTATCCCATTTATGTAACATATACATTCTTAATATATATTTTTAGAATCCTTGTAAAAAATAAAACCAAAAAAGTATCCACATTAGCCGTTCCAAGTAAATATTTAAGAAAGAAGGAAATCTGATGAATCATCAAGGAACAAACGGGGTAAAAAAGATCAAAATCTTTTTTATTGATCAATGAAATATTGGAAAAATTTCTAATAACCAATCACCGTTTGACTACTCATTGATATCTTTGGCAATTAAAAATATTTTAATTTAAATCCGTTTTTTAATCTTCACTGTAGTATTTTTCTTTTTTATCGCTAAAATATAATTTGCTTTTCCCTTTTTTTGCATTATTTTGTAGGGCGTCCACAGGTCCCTCAAAATTATTATAGTGGTACCTTGCTAATTTGTTATAGTGGTTACAGTGGCTTGTTAATTTATTATATATCTTGTTAATTTATTATAGTATAATAGTTTAAATTATTATAGTGGTTACTTGTGTCATAAATTATTATAGTGTTAACTTGTGTCAAAAATTATTGTAGTGGTAACTTGTGTCATATTATAGTGGTAATGTATTTCAACTTTTAATAACATGGCGTATTCCTGATCACCTTACTAACTCAAACACGCAGAAAGAGTTATGGTATACATGGAGCGAAAACTTATAGTATTGAAGTGGTTGCTGAACCTGATGAATTGTACTGGTGATAAATTAATTAACACTATAATACATTATTTTTAAACAGTTAACGTTCATTTGATATGAAAATATAGTATGCTCTTTAGAATACTACTTACTAGCATTATCTGGTGCTGATATTTATTTTTTCTTATTTTAGAAATTATGATACTGACTGCGTGGATACGTACCATGAGTTTATTTCACGATATCAAGTTAAAACGAAGGAAAGTGACCGACAACCTCTCCAACAGTGACAGCGAAGTTAATAACGATGTCATAACTTCATCTCCCGAAAGTGTAAGTGCAGAAATCAATGCCAGAGATACCGATGGAGGGTCATCATCAAGTGGTTCAACCACTCAGACATATTTGTCTGAGGATGGAGGATCGCCTGCTTCTGGATCTCCACCCCACTTAGAGGCCATGTGCTCGGACATGCCCGGTAAACATTACGACCGAGAAAACAGTCCACCACTTGAACAAAACAACAAGTGTAAAATAGGTCCAGAAAGTGAACACATTGTGAACGGCATTGTTGAAAGTCCCCAACACGAGCGTCGAAATAGTGTATTTGATGGCGGAGGTGATAGGAGCAATGAGTTGGGCGAAGGCTTGGATCTTAGGCGCAATAGACGAGACAATAGCATGGAAGATCATACAATGTCTGTAGTAAGAATGATGGGTAACAACAATATTTACAAAACACCATTAGTTATGGGAGATATACCAGGAAATGGGCCAGGTAAGACAATGCTGTGGGCCGCAAATAACGATCGAATGTATGAGAGCACAAATTCATCACCACCACATGCATTGGAATCCTTGAAGCACTCACAGCAATTATCACCAACTTCATGCTCTCCTCAATCTCCTTTGCCACAAATGTCTATGTTATCTTCTCCTGTTTCTGCGCCTGTAACAGTAAATCCAGTGTATCCAACTCCGATTTACAGCAACTCTCAGTGTAAGCCTTCGATTTTAAGGACCGTTATGACTTATACTCCAAACACTAAAGATGTGATGCTAGGGTATGCCACTACCCCTGCACGAGCAACTTTCGGACGAGAGAGTAGTCCTGTCGGTTTTACACGATATTGGCCCACCAATGGATTGTCAAACGGTGATCATAAAACATTGTCTCCACCTCGACATCTGACTGAATCACAAGCACTCAATTTAACTGTTAATGGATCTTCTAAAAGTGATGATGAGATTCAGCATCCAACAGGATCTTCATCGGCATTGTTATTGTCTGTTACTCAAAATGCTGTATCTTCTGCATCTGTTGTATCATCTGTAAACCATGTTGGTGATGAGGAAGATGATGAGCGAATGGTCTGCATGATTTGTGAAGACAGGGCAACAGGTCTGCATTATGGCATCATCACATGCGAAGGGTAAGAAATGAATTTTATCTCACTGTAATAAACTGCAATATTAACTATAAATTAATACATTAATTATAAATTAATGTCATTGGGTCGGGATATCCTGGTTGGTAGGGCTCTCGGCCCATGTCCAAGAGGTCGTGGGTTCGATCCCCACCGGCCGAAGACTCCCCGTGTAGTAAATTGGGACTGATGCGCGTTATGTTCCTATAACAAATCATACCTCTCGGTATACAGTTCCAGGAGTTTCCTTGTCTTTCAGATTGGTTCAAAATTATAAGGCTGCGAGGTATAACATTAGTAGTAAAAAAACCAAAATTAGGTCAGCTGTTCAAAAACGGTTATAAAAAAATAATGTCATTGGGCCGGGAAATACTGGTTGGGAGGGCACTGGGCCCATGTTCAAGAGGTCGTGGGTTCGATCCCTGCCGGTCAAATTGGGACTGATGCACTTTAAATCTGTCGGAGTCTCTAAGTTCTCCATATTCCCATAACAAATCATACCTCTGGGGGCACTGATCCAGTAGTTTCCTTGTCTTTCGGATTGGTTCAAAATTACAAAGATACGGGGTTTAACAATAGTAGTAAAAAACACAAAATTAGGTCAGCTGTTGTTGTTGTTAATTTACGTCGCACTAGAGCTGCACAATGGGCTATTGGCGACGGTCTGGGAAACATCCCACAGGATGATCCGAAGACATGCCATCACAATTTTGATCCTCTGCGGAGGGGATGGCACCCCCGCTTCGGTAGCCCGACGACCTGCGCGCGAAGTCGAGCACTTTACGGTAGCACAGTTTAACGAGTGGTCAGCTGTTCAAAAACGGTTATAAAAAAAAATTAATGTCATTGTGTTATCTATTGTTTGGAAAAGCAAGCGCTTTATTATTTTACTCGAAAAAAGTGGGGATATTGTTGAGCTAGAAACAAAAAAGCATGCATAGTTAATAATTAAGAATATTAAGAAATTATTTTAATTATAGTAAGAAATTATTATTGTCATAAATTTTTTTATAATGATTTTGACCGTCACTATATATATTAATAATTTAAAATAAAATAATAAATCCTGATAATTGTGGAATGTAATATTTTAGTAATGACTAATTTTAAAAAAATGCATACATTAATTAAAATTTTGCTTAAAGTTTTTAATATTTTGAAAAGTTAGAACTTTCTCAGAAATTCCAACTTGTTCCCTTGTTTCACTTTAAAAAATATTATTTAGTGGTAGCAAATTTAAAGTTATTTTTAATTTATTAAATTTGATTTTAAGTTATTTTTCCACCACTACGTATCAAAAATTCGAAATCTCATATAGAATGAATACTACTTCGTTGCTTTTACCTCTTGGTGAGATTTCTGAATAGAGTTGGCAAAACTATCACTTATTCTGCAACTTTCACTTTTTAATTCACAACCAATTTATTAAAACTTTCGCAGAAAACGTAGCCATATACGCTTGTGTCTTTATATATTTGGACTGACAATCCCGTTTTAAAATTTTTATATGTTGGTAATATTAAACAAATCAAACAATCATAATTGTTATTTTGCTTTCGCTGCTATCACATACTCTCCCAAATTTGAGGGTTGTTCGAAATATTTTTTCCAGGGATGTGAATGAAACCAGACATTTTTAATTGAAATTGAATTTTTGCAAAGTTTCTATCAGAACTTAGGACTATCAGACATTACTTGCATTTTAAGCAGTAGTAGATAAAACCTTTTATATATTTATGATGATTTGATGTATTACTTCTACTAAACCCTCAAAGGAAAATATTTTCCAAAAATACGGAAATTCCATAGTTGTTGGAGGGTTTACCTCTAGTGTAGGGTGCTAGGATTTCCGGCTTGGCATCCAAACTTCTTCTTACCTTAATTTTTATTTCACTGCTATTTTAAATGTTACTGTCAAAAAAAAATATTTTTAACCCTTTTAATGTGATAGGTGCCTCTGAGGCACTATTGTAACTTATAAATTACCTACCACTTTAAATGTTAATATTTTCACATCTTAATAGATGACACTAAATTAGACCCCTAGCATACTTCGGCAAAACAGATGGTACTATTATTTATAATGCTGCAAGCGACTGGCTCTGCAGTTGATTTCAACTGAGTATAACAACTTTCGTCTAATTGTTTGGCGGTGAGGTTGCGGCAACTCAATTCTAAATCATGATCATAATATCCTTCTTTTATTTTTCTTTAATTTTCTCAACGCAATTAATGACGATTATAAGACATGATCAAATTAAACACTATGAAAAGGTAAGAGGCTCCTTCCAGTCCTAAAAGCCTTGGGAAATCTTAAGACTATTTCGTGTGTATCTATATAGTAAGTGTGTAAACAATGATATTTCTCCTGGTAAGCTTTTAGTGGTTGCGTTCGTTTTTTTTTTAACGTTTTAAATGACATCGAGTGCAAATGGTTAATATTTGATCCTAGAAAGGAAAAAATCGAACATTATTCTTAAATGAAGATATTAATTAATTTCAGTTGCTATAAAACAATTTTACTCGTATCACTAGAGATGCCAACTTGTTTCTCTTAGTGGCAAAATTTTTTCTACGGGTAGACATTTTTTTAAAATGATTCTTGATTTATTAAATTTGACTTAAAGTTATTTTGTTTAACAATACCTATAATTATTTTACAAGTTCCAATAATGCATTTGTTCCAACTTCTAGTTAGGTCTCTTATATTGCCTGCAAAATGGAATAAAATTCTGCAAATTTTATTTTAATTTCCTACATTAGAGGTATTGGTATCGTTGCATCTCTCTACATATTGCAACTACAATAAAATCAATCAAACTCATAAAATAATATTCAGGTGGGATAAAACTCTCTTAAGCACTTTAGTTTCCAATTTCTCTACTTCTAGGAAATTCTTTTTTCGGAAATTCTCGAGAATTTTGTGACATTTTTTTAGGGAATTATTTTTAGCTGACAAATGGAATGCTTTTAAGCCATGTGCGTTAACCATATGCGTTGAACCCAGAGGGTAAAATATTGTCATAAAAGTAGTATTTATGCCAAAAATTGGAAGGATACTTGTGTTTAAGTCAAGCTGATATTTTCTATAGTTGGTTACCACTATAGTTGGATACCACAATTATAAAATACGTAAATTGAGATGTTATTTGATATGGTAATAAAGAAATTGTTTTATGGTAAACACAATTACCATTTTTATTCAAAATAAAATTTTTGCCTATATCGAAAATGAATTTTAAAATTTAAATGCACGTTAAATTTGTCGAGTCGCAAACTCCTCCATGTTCCCATAACAAGTCATATCTCTGAGTGTGTACTGATCCAGGAGTTTCCTTGACTTCTGAATTGACTCAAAATTACAAGGCTACAGAGTTGAACATTAATAGTCGTAAACCCAAAATTGGGTCGGCTGTTCAACGACGGTTATAAAATAAAAAATAAAAAAATTAAATAGTAATTTAAATCCTTAAGTCAAATTTTTCCAATGCCTTATGAATTGCGTTTGCAATATTATTAATGTTACAATTTGCATAAATTCATGATTAAGTGGTTCGGCTATCATTAACATCTGGCACACTTGCTCGAAAAATTTCAGATGAAATTAATGGAAACAATGATATGCATTAAAACATTAAATACTTAGTATTTGTACAACTTAGAACAAACTTAGAATGATTTAGAAATATCTGTTGTAAATGAAGACAATTAGAAAATGTATGCTGTAAATAGATACATTTGTTGCTGTTACTAATGCCACCCGCCAATGCCACAAGCCTGGTATGGGAAACGATCAATTTTAAGGCAGAGGGTGCGTTTCTTCTTTATTACTGGCGCTAACTATGGCTAAGCGACTTCAGTCACACACACACACATATGTCACAGCCCGTTTAATAGGGAGGGCTCATTCATTCATCCTCTGATCGTAATTTTGACCTGAACTAGAGAACAGTCAGTCTCCAATTCAGTACTCTCAAAGGTATTGATTTGTTATGGGAACTTGTGGGATTTTGGAACCCCGGTAGATTTTAACGTGCACCAGTCACCATTTCATTCACAGGGATTTTTCGGCCAGCTGTATTCAAACTTACAATCTCACGAACATGAGCTCAACGTCTTACCATGTCGAAAATTAATGTCGAAAATGTCTTAGAAAATGCATGTCGAAAATACACAGAGAATGTATGATTTATGTAACGACATTTAGAATACGCGCTGTAAAGTGAGACATTTAGAAAATGTAGGCCCCAAATAGAGACTTTTACAGACTGTTTGCTGTAAATAGTGACAATTCGAATCTATATGCTGTACATATACATATGTATTAGTGAAAACATGCTGTATATAGAGTGTGTGTATTAAATAGTGATACTTAGCGAATGTATTCAGTAAAAAGAGGCAATTCCAGAATACTTGCTGATAAGTTAGAGACATTTAGGAAATCAATGCTCAAAATAAAGGCATTTAGAATACTTGCTGATAAAATAGAGACATTTAGGAAATCAACGCTTTAAATAAAGGCATTTAGAATACTTGCTGATAAAATAGAGACATTTCGGAAATCAATGTTATAAATGAAGGCATTTGGAATATTTGCTGATAAATTAGAGACATTTAACAAATCAGTGCTCAATCAATTTTTCTAGATTAAAATCTTTAGTGACATTATATTCTTTTATTTTTTAGATGCAAAGGTTTTTTCAAGAGAACGGTGCAAAATAAGAGGGTGTACACATGCGTAGCTGATGGTCATTGTGAAATTACAAAAGCACAACGAAACCGATGCCAATATTGCCGATTTCAAAAATGTCTAAGGCAGGGGATGGTTCTTGCTGGTAAGTTAACATCTTATTTTTACAGTAAAATTTTAAAGGTTAGCTATAGAAATATGAACTTTTATTTATTTACAATTGCAAATAATGTCAAAATGTATCGTTATCATCATGTCAACTTTTTTAAAAAAATGTTATTAAATGCTATCTCAACTAAAGTAGAAAGAAATTAATAAATATTTTATTTTATTTTATTTCGGACGATTTAATATTTTCTCTATGCGTTTCAATTTCTTCTGCAGTTTCAGACCTGTATTTAATAATAATTTTACGGAAATATCTATCAGAATAGACAGGATCATTAGTAAATAGTAGTTCTGAAGAAATAAAAATTTGTTCAATTTTTTTCCTGAAATCCATAAAAAAATTTAATAGTAATTTTACGTAGACCAGTATTTAACTGTAATTTTACGGAAATATCCATCAAAATAGACTTGGATTATTAGTAAATAGTAGTTCTGAAGAAATAAAAATTTGTGGAATTTTTTCGTGAAATGTATGAAAAGTATTTTATTTTGGAAAAAAATTAACTAATTTAGTATGGTTAAAAATTAAAGTAAACATAAAAAAATCATACCAATTTGTTCAACTATAAAAATATTATTTGTAGGTAGTTAAGCTACTATTACTGCAAAATTAAGAGTTAATTTCATTTATTTTGGTTTATAAACCACACAATTTAAAATTGTATGACATATATTTAATGTAAAAAATGTTCAAAAAAATATTACGCCATTTAAATATTTCATAAAGTTCAAAAATCAAACTGATTGAAAACTGTTTATATAAGTTAAAAAAAGTTTCTTTGTCAACTCAATACATTGGAATTTAGGAATTTATAATTAAAAATTATGATAACAACGAAAGCAAAACAAATTATGTATCTGTTTATATGTGTATTATTTAAATTCTGAACTGTATATTGTGTTTTTGCATAAATCAGAGCCGTTTTTAGAAGTGGGAGAACTGGGAATAGAAATTATTGTTTAACATATATTTTTGTCGTGTGATTATCTCTAGCGTTGATATAAGAGCCATGATTGTAATAATGTTTTTTGTTTAGTTTATTGTATCGTTGTTCTTAGTAATAAAAACTAAAATACAAATCTGAAATTAGTCTAGCCTAGTTACCTCACTTACTAAACATGGCTCTGTTATTTAAAATTCAGAAAGTCTAATAATCATGGAGCCAGCACAAGGTAAGGGATAGTGTATCGCCTAACTATATAAACCATTCCTGTATATCTAAATTGGAGACAGTGACAAATATATACATTGAAATGAATATTTAAATTATTTTTGGCACATACATCAAAAAAATAAAATCGAAAACTAATTTAGTAACGTTTTTAATTCAAATTTCTCAATATAATTCTTTTTATATAATGTCAGCATTTTTTATTAAAATATTTTATTACATCTGTCCATTGTTTTGGGTAATATCAATTTAAAAATTACAATTTTATTTATTTAGTCCATATTTTTTAAATTATTCAGCAGAATTTTTTGATTTTTTTTCTCGGCTTATTTTGATACGGAAATTTTAAAAAAGGAAAAACTTTTAATATAAAAGTTTAAATTTAAGCATAAAATATTTGGTTTAAAAATATTTTAATGCTTCGAAAAAACTATGTAGACTTTTATTAACATTAGTTGTGAATTGTAAAGTGAATTTTGACATAAAATTAATTTAAATGAACGTTGTATTTTTGCTATAGGTAATATTGTCACTGTCTCAAAATTATTAAGTTGCATTACAATCCTGCCATTAAGAAGGTAAGGCTAAAATATTTGAAACTATATGGATGGAGTTTGACTATGGAAATACTTATGGTTTAGTAAGTTAAGAACTGGGCTGACTAATTTCAGATTAGTAAACAATTCATAACAAAAACAATGCATAACTAAATTCTAATTTAACCTCATAAAGTAACAATTATCCGAAAGAAGAACCGCGTTCGTCAAATAATTTGATTCCCAAAAGTCACTAGATTTTTAAATTCTTTTTTTGTAAAGCAAAAATATATTGCCCCTCACATTGAAATTGGATTAAGTTACATTGTGTGCATTCTAAACTTCTTAAAAGAATTCTTTTTTATGTTTTACACTGGACAATCTTGTAGTTCAGGTGTCAGAAAATGGCATTTTGTTGCAAAAAAATTTCATAAAAATATTAAAAAATACTAATATATTTAGAAATTATTTTATAGATAAATAGGTTAAAAGTACTTAAAATTGTTTTCCGTTCAAAAAGTTTTTTACGTTGCTTTTTTGGATATGCATAGAAAACAGTAAATTGCTTTTTCTAAACATCTTTCACATAGTGAAATATAACTTATCATTTTTTACCGTTTAAAGATATTATAAAGTAATTTCCCAATTTAAACTTAAGATTCTCATTTTAATTTGTAAATATTTAAACACTATATTACCTGATTAAAAACTTTATTTGCTTCAAAAATGTGTAAATAGAAAATTATAGTCAACATGTTTCAATGTGTTCAAAAATTGGCTCCCATTTTAGCACGTGGATGAGAAGAAACAAAAGTGAATTGAAATATAAAGCTTTTACGAACAAAAAATGGAAAAATAAAAGTGAGAAACAGAACAAGAAAAACCACAGTGGCCAAGAAGGGCAAATCAGGGCAAAATACATTTCCACGAGCTATGGAGAGGTGGTGAGGGAAATAGTTTCTCATCTTGATGCCCTGATTTGTCCCTCTTGTTCAAGTTTTTAATCAGGTACCCCTTCAGAGTCTTGGCATTAGTTATTTAATCTAGACATTATTTAAAAAGTAACATTTTGGAGTTACATTCACTCAGTTAGCACCATGAATTTTTGAAATTGCTATTTTTGGTTAAGACATAATTTTTCAAGGTAGTTATAGAAAACTTCCGCAATAACTTATGTTAATTTTCCTGTCTCTTGTCAGAATTATTAATTTCCTCTAGAAGTTTTAAGGCAATTTAAGCTTAATTGTTATCAAAGCTTAAAATTCATATCTGTGTAATACTCTCACCTTTTAAGAACTTCTTAACAACATTCTTTGCACTTTGTTGACGAGCAATTTCACACAGAAACTATGTCATATCAATCTTTTGCTTGAATACTGAATTTTGTAAAGTAAAAATTGGAAAGAAGTAAAGTAAAAGTAAATAATTATAAATATTGATATCATGACCAAACATTGCTGACCGATGACTAGTGAACTCGACATTGCAACGGTAATGCCGAATTAACTCGTTATCGATCAACAATGTTTTTGCATGGAAGGATGACTGTTTGGGCATGAAAGGACGATTAAAAAAAAATCAAACTGTTATTTTATAAAATTTTGCAAATATTATCGCACTACTTTTCTTTGGTTTTTATTGTCATTATACATTAAATAGCCCTCTGGTATTTTAGACATTGGATTTTTTTTCCTTATAACTACGTGAAAGGTATCAATAATCCTTACATACGCCAAATATCTATCGAATTTTTTAGATGTGTGTCAGTATTTCAAGGAAAACTTTCTAATGGATAGAAATAGCAAAAGGATAATAGTGTAATTTATCTAGAACATAAAATGTAGCATTGTTTATAGTGTTGTTGTTTTTTTTCTCTAGAAAATAGTTTAGTTTGATCCCTCTGCAGGGCCTCTTACCTAAATTCAACCTAAAAATTTAGGTAGACGGAAGAAAATCGTGTCGCCTTTGGTCAAATATATAAGATACTAACGCCAACAATCTTAGTTCTAATTTTGTAATAGGTATCTATATCCTTGGTGCTTACAATTACATCAAATGGGATAAACATTTGTAATTAAGTCAAGGTTTTTTCCTGATTGAAGTTTTTAGATTTTTAGGTTGAAATCTAAATTATTTTTTTAGTTGAAGGTATAAAACTCAGTTATTTTGTGGTTAGTGGTCAGTGGGAGATTTTATTTCAAGGTTTAGATGCCTTTGACAACTGCATTCGCTGCTATGAGTAAGTTGTTTAACTGGATTTTGTGGGTATTTACTCAATTGCATTCATAAAAAAAAACATAAGCAATCGATATTATTCATCTTAAATTATAATGATGGATTATAAAAGATTAGAGTGTTTACAGTTTGAGATGAGCAATAAATGGTTTTACTAAGCAATTGTTTTATTTCAATCTCTTAAAATTCCTTCTTAAAAATTTACGATAATTGCTAGGTGTTTAAATTAAATAAAAATGAGTGTTAAGTAATTAACATTTAATTTAAATTCTTATTTATACTGCTCTGATTTTTTAAAAAGAAATTAGAATTGGCACATCCTTTTAGTGAATTGAAAAAATCATTGTAATCTCTGCTAAATTAATTCTATCATACTTATAAAGCATTTGGATAGGGGGTCATAGAGGTTAGCCCACTATAATTTTGTGACCAACGACATGATTGTGGCAAGATGATGAGCACTGGACATAGGCCACATTTACTTCCCAGAAAAGCTGGTACCCATCCTTTTGAATCTGGGTGGGCTACAAGCCGCGATTGGGGATCGAACTTCGGCTCTTCACAATGACAGCTCAATGCTTTAACCAGAGTCTTACTTATATGAACTCTTATTTTCTTTTTGAATATTTATTTAAATCTTTTGATCTCAGTATTTTATTATTAAATAGCTTAATTTTTTACCTCGAGATTTTCTTTTTTTTTGTTTAAATGCGACCAATTACAAAGTGATTTTATATTTTGCGTAATTACACAGTAAATCAGTAGGCGTATTGTATGTTGTTTTTGTAACCAAATGATTTTTTCTTTTACAGAATTTGGCAATTATTGAAAAAACCTAATTTTGCTAATCTTAATTATACTTTTTGAAAGTACAGCTAAATTATTAAAAATTCCTTAAAGGAGAACAGCACTGTGATTTTAACAAAGAAAAACGATTTTTAAAACATTGTACAGATTGTTATATTTTGATATATATATTATTATTATTATAATTAACTATTTAAATTACAATTTTTAAAATTACTGCTCTCTAAAAACTTTTGTTGAAATGGTTAATAAAGTACACTCGGTAAAAATAAATGCGTACAATGTTGATGACCTAAGGTCCATTTGCAAGGCAAATAGTGGATACAATTTTTTTTTCTGATTTACTCTAATTAATAATTGCTTAACCTCACATTGAAACTTTCTAATTAATAAACAATTTACGCACATTGAAACTTTCTGATTAATAAACACTTTACGCACATTGAAACTTTCTGATTAATAAACACTTTACGCACATTGAAACTTTATGATTAATAAACACTTTCCGCACATTGAAACTTTCTAATTAATAAGCACTTTACGCACATTGAAACTTTCTGATTAATAAACACTTTACGCACATTGAAACTTTCTGATTAATAAGCACTTTACGCACATTGAAAAAAAAATATATCTAACGAAAAGTGCCTTCAGATCAGGTTTTTTATTTTATTAAATGAAAAATAACCTATAAACCTGAAAGCTATTGGATTCTTGAGAATGGAAACAATAATTAACGGGAAACAAAAAGAAAGGAAAGAAGAAGAGAAACATAATATGTCTTTGACATTTTTAAAAATGCACTGTATTTTTCTAATTTTTTCTAGTTTTCAACTTATACTTAGCAAAAAATGGTTCACGATCATGCAGATTATCAAATAATTAAAAAAAAGAAGAGGAAATAGATTTTTTTTTTGTTGAAACTTTCACAGTGGTGTTTTCCTTATTTTCAAATACAAATATATTGTACTAGAGTTTGCGGTTTTCCTCTTTATAGCTGTTCGAGAAGACCGCATGCCAGGAGGTAGAAATTCGGGGGCAGTGTACAACCTGTACAAGGTAAAAAATTTTAATCTCAATACTCAAATTAGATATTTGGACTATTTCAAGGTAAGTATTTTTCCTATTTACTGTTGTCATCACTTCTTGATGTTTAGGTTAAGATCAAAGTTAAATACTTACTGCTGTTGTTTAAATTTACTCGGAAGATTGACTTGAAAATTTGTTTAAGAAGATAGTAAAATTTAATTGTCAATCAAAATTTTTGATTCTTAGTTTCAATCGATAAATAATTATAGAATCAAATAATTATAATAATAATATAATTTAATTTTTACAGATGTAGATTACAGCTTATCTCATTTAGTAATGTCCAATTTATGAAAAGCCATCTTTAACTGAAAAAGTGATATTAAACATGAAATTAGAGGTTAATATGTTTTGAAAATATAATTAATTTCCTCTACCAGCTGCTTTTAACAGTAATAGAGAACCATAATTTATTTTTAATGGACTATTACTATTCTAAGAAAAATTATAATTTTTTTTTTACCAAAGCATTTATATTTATTGAGTTTTGAGTAAATATTCAAGCATTTTGCTGAAGTATTTTACTAATTAACTTTTTATAACCATATTCAAATGACTTATAGAAATTAAAATAAGATTTAAATGTCTTAGAAAACTATCTACTGTATGCTTTTTCCCATAAGAAAGTAACTGAACATGTTTGCTAATTTCTGGTAATTAGTAAGTACACGGAGCCATTATTTAATTGACTATTTTAATTTCTTCAGAAATTTTCAAAATTGATTTGGCACCTCAATATATTATTCATATTGAAGTTAAACAAAGCATTCTATTCATATTTAGCATTTGTAGTTCAAAAATACTTGAATTTGGCAAGGGTACGATTTTCTGAGCATTTATTTAACGTAGGCCTTTGAAATTTTCCTGTGATCCAAATTGGGACCTTAAGTATTAGAACTGGTTTCGGTTGCTTTTGGTTTTGGCCACAAATATATATTACATTTACACGCTTTATGCGAAAGATTTCTCTCAGTGTTAGTGAAATATTTATTCATTTATGAACAATGTTCATTTGAAAAATTCAGTATTCAATTGAACATTTTGAACAATGTTCAAAATGTTCATCAAATTTTTATCAATCATAAAGAGACATTTTAACACGATGAAACATATATTTGTAACATTATTTTTAAAAACTCTTATGGGGATTAGCTGTTGAATTCCTTCAACCGCGCAAATCACACTGCGGATAATGGAAAACTTACTATCTATATCTTTTGTTTAAAATAAGTTTTAAAACACTTTCATTTGAACAAAATGAATGACTTATGATGATCATCATGTTACAGGTGAAATACAAGAAGCACAAGAAAGGGCAAAAAAATCAAATGAGGCAAATAGATCCCCCAAAGGTTAATAATACTCATCCACCAAACAATAGTCCTGTTATTCGTTATCCTGCCTCACCACCAGAATGGCCCAGTGGTCAAATCTTGAAGGCTGCCCTTACAAGTCCTTGTGATATCAGGACATTTCGGTGTAACTTGGACAGTTGGATGACCTCTTCAAGAGCAAGACAGATGACACCAGAGCAAGCGATGATTTATATCACGCAATTGATAGACTGCGATAACTTCGAAGATGTAGCTGTCTTAAAAAATCTGGATGAATTCAAGCAAGTAAAGGCTGAATTGAGCGACAAACTCTTTCAAATTGGTGATATGATTGTTTGCAAATTAGTTCAGTGGACGAAATGCTTACCATTCTATACAGAACTACCCGTCACCGTTCATACACAGGTAGGAGTATTTCGTATTGTATAATAAATAACACATTTTTGAGCTTTTAGAATATGTTAAATCTTATAAAATTGCTGATCAAAATAGTTCGCATTTTCGAGAATTTTTCTGTTATAAGCTTTAAAAATTTCCTCTTTTTCAGGACATCAAAATCTTTATACCATTTGAATTCCAAGAAATTAATCTGGTCCTATTCCAACGCTTTTTTAAGTAAACTCACAATTTTTACGATTTCGTGTAATTTATATCAATATAATAACAAAATACAGTAGTTATTTTCAATACACGATTCTTTAATTTTTATTGCAAATGTATATATATATATATATATATATATATATATTTAACTCAAAATTCATTTATCGATGTGAAAAAGAGATTGGACAAAACAGGTTATCAAATCATTAATTTCAAATCCACAAGTTTCTAGTCATTTGTATAATTTCCAAAGATGGTATATTTTTATCAGACACTCTCGAAAAACGTTGACCTAAAATCTGAAACAAATTTGCTCCAACTTGCATAAGTNGTTGGCAGGTATGCATGCAGTAAGCCAGAGAGAGAAAGTTGAGATAAAAATTAATTTTTTTTTTAAATTTTCACATTCCGAATCCAAATAAATAATCTGTTTGTAGTTAATATACAGTAAATGTAGTAATTCAAGATTTAGTATCTAAATTCTATGCATACTTTTTGTTCGTTTAAATTTTCTTTCTTATAGTTACTATCGCACAAGTGGCATGAATTGCTAGTTCTGACAACAACAGCTTATTGGGCTATAAGAGCTAACAACAACAACACCAATATGGGAAACGCCAATGGATATGCACTACCACAAAATGGATCTCCTAAACCATCGAAAGAGGAACTTGACCATGAAGTCAACATAAGTCTATGTGCTCTACAAGGTGCTTTGGGAAAGATAGTCGGAGAGGAAATAGTTCTTGAAAACATCCAAATGGAAGCTGGTTCACTTGTAGAGCAATTATCTCAGTTGACTATCACTTTTCGAAAATTACATCTGTGTGTGGAGGAATATGTCTGCTTGAAAGTTGTGGCCATGCTTAATCAAGGTAAACGTAATTTTTTTCTGTACCTGTAATTCTTGAAAAATCTCGCTCTATTTCCAAGCAGGGAAATTTAAAATAGTGTGAACTGACAGTAATTCATAAAAAAGATATTTGTTCGTTACTTTAAGCATTAAAGTTCAAGTTAATACAAATCGAGAGAAATTACTGGAAAAAAACGTGTTTATTATTAAAGCATAGAAGTTTTAAATTTTTGTAAATTAAGAGAAAAGATCGAGAAAACACATTTATTAATTTGAGTATTCAGTTTGGTGAGAATGGAAAGAAATAAACAAAAAAAATACTTTTAGGTAATAAAAAGCAGGAATTCCACATTCCCGTATCTCTAACATTTAACGTGTACCCTTATATCTTGAGAAATTACCATTTAATTGGTATATTAAATACGTATTAATACGTTTTATTCGTTTACAGATTTTTTTAAGATTTCTTAAGATTCACCTTGGACTGAAATAAGCCTTATTTGATATTATTACAGTGTGGTCAATTCAGAATTTTTAAGATTTTTACAGCATTTAAAGTGGTAGTAAATTATTAACTTGTAGCCAAATGACTTAACAATTTTGCTACCACTTAAAAAACTTCGTATTTGTTAGTACTTTTATAGTAAAAGTTATTAGAATTTTGAAAATCATGATGGCCAAAATTATTTCAAGTCGAATGTTACTAAAGGAATCCTAATATAGCCGGAGCCAGTTGTCAGCCCCGATTTTGAGGGTTCCCGAATGGCATGTCTGCTTGCAAACCATAGAACAGAAATAAAAATGGTAGTAAAACCAGTTCACATATACATTGTTTGCAGGAAAAGTGAAATACCTTTGACTATCAAAAGATATTAACAGTTTTAATATGTATGGTTGACTATTTCTTAGAAAATGGGAAAATTAAATATTGGTGGATAATTTATAATTAAAAATAAAGATTTAACTTTTATTTTTAAGAAATCAAATATTGTTGGATAATTTATAATTGAAAATAGTTAAAGCTTTATCTTTTATTTTTAGGAAATCAAATATTGGTGGATAATTTATAGTTAAAAATAGTAAATACTTTTATTTTTATTTTTAAGAAATCTAAAGCTGGAATGGTTTAATAATCTGTTTTTTTTTCTCTTTTTTTTCCTGGTATAAGCAGCCTTGTGAATGGGCTTAAAGTTGCCGCGAAGAAAATCGAATGCTAAACTTAGTTCCGGTTAAAATTTTTAGAAGTTTGTAGGTCTGTTAATTCTAATCACTAGCCATAAGTTTCAAATCTTCGTCCTTGAGTTAGCGATTGGAGACTCTTCCTGATCTTTTAACAAATCATTATTCGTCAATGAGTTAGCGATTGGAGACTCTTCCTGATCTTTTTTCAAATCATAATTCGTAAATGAGTTAGCGATTTGGAGACTCTTCTTAATCATTTAACAAATCATAATAATCATTAGACTTTATTTGTGTCGTTCTCCACTTTCTTATATTTTTCTTCCAGCTGGTTATCAAGGACAACGAGAGATTGAAATAATCCAAGAAAGATATTTGTCTGCCTTGAGAGTATTTGTGGAAAATCGATTTCCTCAACAGTCTGGACGAATGAGAGAACTTCTGTCACGCTTGCCAGAAATACAAGCAGCAGCAGAAATACTTCTCAACTCGAAGTTATTTTTTGTTCCCTTATTTCTCAATACGAACTTTATTGGAAGATAACGAGAGGTAGCAGCGACCATCTTATCAACTGCCTCTCAACGTCCTGTGTCCAAAATGTCCGGAAATATTCAACTTTACCGGACAATAAGGGGTTTGTCATTCCAGTTTATGAATGACAACAATGTTCGACTAGTCAGAAGAGCGTTGGAGAAAACCCCAAATTTAAAATGACAAGAAAATTAAAGTGTTTAAGAAAGATGTCAACGATGTGCAATAGACTGATGTATGGACGTTGTGTACAGTAATGGCAAAATTTGTAACAATTTCTTTTTGTGTTGTTTTTAAGCATTATAAATTTGAGCCTATTAAGGCGTCTTATTGCTATTGATTTATGATTAAAATAAAATTTTTGTCTCAATTTGTTTGTAAATTTCTTTGCATAATTACAATTCACTGCAATTTATTTTAATTGCAAGCTAAATTATATGCAGAAATTTTGAAGTTTCGCTTTCCAGGTTTTAACATAAATTAGCAAAAATTATTATTTTTTGTATCAAAATTAGACTTTGTCATTCAGAACTTGTTATAGTCGAACTCTCTTATACTGAGTTATATATCTATCATAAACCCACTCGGCGTGCACTACCTAACATAAAAGCTATAATATCTAAAAGTCAGCAACAAAAAGTTAACTGTAGCACAGTGGCGGATCACATAAGGCATACCTGCCAACTTTTACGCATTTGGCGAAAAATTTTATTTCTATATTTAAAGTGGTAGTAAAATGTATACTTTCTATATATTTTTTGCATTTATAAACTTAATTTATAATCTTTTTGACCACCACTATTTTTAAAAAAATTAAGCATATATATCAATATGTAATGCTGTTGTTCTAGTCCGCACAAACTTTTTCAAAATACAGCGTACTCTTCTGCCTAAAATTGTAATTTAAATTTCATTTTACTACCACTGGGGAAAATAATCCTCGAAGGAATTAAAAGTTGGCAGGTATGCATAAGGCTTTGAATTATTTAGAAGTAGAGGTGAGTAAAAACCATGTAGATTTATATATATATATACCTGCAAGCTTTTAATCCTTTCGAGGATGACTTTCCCCAGTGGTAGTAAAACGGAATTTAAATTACAATTTAGGCAGAAACATACGTAGTATTTTGAAAAAGGTTATGCCACATCTGTATTGCACATTAATATATATGCTTTTTTTTTCAAAAAAAGTAGTGGTTGTCAAAAAGATTATAAAATAAGTTTATAAATGCAAGGAACATGTAGAAAGCATACATTTTACTACCACTTTAAATATAGAAATAAAATTTTATGCTAAATGCGTAAAAGTTGGCAAGTATATATATATATATATCCAGTATCCGATAATGTAGGACATGTCTTACCATTAGATAATGAACAGCACTAAGTTTGCTATATTTTTAAACTTATCTTGAAGCGAAACATCAGACAGCGTGGCACTCAACTCAACAGCTACAACTTCCTATTTCATTGCAGGAAGTAAAAATTAAAGCCTAAAATAACTAAGTTATAAAATGCTGCTTGCTTAGTTTAGAACAAGTAAAAAAAATATTTTTAATAAAATTGAAATGCTTCATAATAACTAGACCACGGAGTTGAAAATTGATAGTCAAAAGCTCATAATTAAGTCAGCTGTTCAACACCGGTTATAAAATCATAAAATATAAACATTAAGATGTAATAATTTTAATATTCAGTATGTCAGGTAATTTACACTTAGCAGTAGTGAACCTCTCGAGTGCAAAGGGAAAATATTTCAATAATTTTGAATTAATAAAAGTTTGTCCACCATTACATATAAATAACTTAAATAGATCCATAAAAGATTAAAAATACGAATGGTCGTATTTTTAAGTTCTGATGTGTCTTCGGATCATCCTCAGGCATACTTGCCAACTTTTAATCTTGACGAGGTTGATTCTCTTTAGGGGTAATTAAGGCTCCTATACTAGCAGAGCTGACCTATCAAGCAATATTGGAGCAAAAAAGTTCGCAAGTTAACGTTATGTTAGTATTAGTTATGTTAGTACAGAAACGCCAACCGCTCGGGACACGCGAAAATAATTTAAAAAACGGTAAATACCTACGAAGTAAATTTTGCAAATAGTTGACAATGTTTGCTTGCTTTTAAAAATGTTACGCATGTAATAAGTACTCTAAAGTGGTGAATTATAAAAGCCTACGCATTGCTTAGAAATAGTGGTTGATTAAAATCTACTAAATCGAACTTATTAAACCAAGAATTACAATTAATGAACTACCACTTGAAAATATTTATTCGCTGTGCTTATGTTAGCTCTTTGCTCCAACAATAAATGATAAGTCGGCCTATCTAATTCAGGGGCTCTAGGGGTAATAAATTAAATAACAGTTGCGAACCTTTTGAATAAAGTATGTAAAAAAAGAAATAAAGGGAGTTATTTCAGCTCATATTCGAAAAATATTGTGAGATTTTAAAGTAATTATTAAGCCGATTTTGCTTATATTAAATGCTAAACATAAATATTTAATATCTGCTGGAGAGAAATGACAGCATTTAAAAAACGTACTTTCAAATGAAAAACATTACATTTAAATGCGTATTTATTAAATCTTTAGAACAAAACTATTTCTTACTGATATACTGGTTAAAAAAAACTACGAAAAATGTCTTATAACTTAAATGAAAGTAACAACTGAAACTGTTGTCAATATGTGAACATAATTATTTATAGTGAAAATAAAAGACATTAAAGTCCCATGTACGTAAAAATGCGAAACGTTTGAATAAATTTTATAAAGAAATAAATAAAGGGAGTTATTTCAGTTCATATTTGAAATTTCTTTTGAGATTTTAAAGTAATTATAAAGCCAATTTCGCTTATATTAAACGCTAAACATACATGCATAGTATCAATTGCAGAGAAATGACAGCAATTAAAAAACATGCTAACAAAATCAAATGAAAAACATTTAATTAACTAAATGTATACTTATTGAACTTTCAGAACAAAACTATTTCTTACTGATATGTTGGTTAAAAAAAACTCCTAAAAATGTCTTAGAACTTAAATGAAAGTAACTACTGAAACTGTTGTCAATATGTGAACATAATTATTTATAGTGAAAACAAAAGGCATTAAATTCCTATGTACATAAAAATGCGAACCGTTTGAATAAATTATATAAATAAATAAATAAAGGGAGTTATTTCAGTTCATATTTGAAATTTCTTTTGAGATTCTAAAGTAGTTATAAAGCCAATTTCGCTTATATTAAACGTTAAACATACATGCATAGTATCTACTGCAGAGAAATGACAGCATTTAAAAAACATGTTAACAAAATCAAATGAAGAACATTTAATTAACTAAATGTATACTTATTGAACTTTCAGAACAAAACTATTTCTTACTGCTATGTTGGTTTGAAAAAAACTACTAAAAATTTCTTATAACTTAAATGAAAGTAACAACTGAAACTGTAGTAAATATGTGAACGCAGCTAAAACAAAAGTGCATAAAATTGAATTTACTAAATTGTACAAAGAATTTACAACCCTCAAGCATTTCGCAAGCTTTTAATATCCTGGCGAAAAAGCATAACTGCATTTGAGTTTCCTTGAAATAGAAAGGAATGTATTTTTTGAAAAAATAAAATTAACCCTTCTTTAAGATGATTTCATATGTCATATTTCATTGTATTAAAAATAGAAAGTGAAATAAAATATTAACAAAAACATGATTGAAGTGAACAATAAATTTGAAAACTCAGTTGTCTCATATTATATGGAAGTTATGAACTTTTATAGTTTCGAAAAGAAGGAAGCTTTATTTTGATACATTATCATTTTTTGAAGATAACAAAAGATATAAGAAAACGTAATTTTAAAAGAAGATAGCAATTTTTATATAATTTTCACCACTACTACACACTAGGGAGTGAATGAATTGCAGTATGTGACATTAAGTCATACAATTCAAATATAAAATATTCTAAATCAAGAAGGGCATTTTAAAACCTAAGTATTTATTTAGAAATAAATATAAAGTCATTTTTTGAGGATAACAAACGACATAGGAAAACGTAACTTTAAAAGAAGACAGCAATTTTTATATAATTTTCATAGACACTAGGAAGTGAATGAATTAAAGTAAGTGACATTAAGTCATGCAATTCAAATATAAAATATTCTAAATCAAGAAGAAAGGCATTTTAAAACCAAAGTATTTGTTTAGAAATAAATATAAAGTCATTTTTTGAGAATAACAAACGATATAAGAAAACGTAACTTTAAAAGAAGACAGCAATTTTTATATAATTTTCATAGACACTAGGAAGTGAATGAATTAAAGTAAGTGACATAAAGTCATGCAGTTCAAATATAAAATATTCTAAATCACGAAGAAAGTATTTATTTAGAAATAAATTTAAAAAAGAAGACAATTAATTACTGTGATTTTTAGACAATTATGACAACTGATATTTATGCGCATAGGAATCAAATTATCAAAAAAATTGTCAATACTTTAACACAAGGCACTAAATGTGAGTGTTTGAATTATGTAACTATAATTTTTTTTTAAAAAAAATAAGTATTACTGGATAAACAAAAAATTTTAAATTTGCTTAATAAATTCTTGTTTAGATAATTAAATTCAATAATAGTTAGGTCTGATGAAACATAATCGATTTAATTTTTTAATTTCCTTCGGTGACTTTAATTCGCAGCTTTCAAGGATTTCTTCAAAATTTGAGGGTAAATAAATCGGTACTTTGCGAAATCGCGGAATATTTACATGCTTGGTCGGGTATATAAGGGTAAAAAATGCATGTCAAGCTCACGTCGGGCAATTTAATTTTCGAGCTGTGCTCAAAACAGTATTTCCCTGACACAATTTTAATTTAATGCTTTCATATATAAGGTTTGCACTACAGTAATAAATAAAAACTTTAAAAGATTAAAAATAAACAATCAAAGGAAAAAAAAAAGTCGAATAAACAAAATTCTTATCACTAAAAAAATGTCGAAATTGAAATTCCATCTTTATTTTAATTCAAACATTTGGCTAGATAAGTGGCAGCTCAGGTTGAATTATGAATATTCATAGTTTATTATACCCTTTTATTTCCCCCTTAAGTATCAATGATTGTATGGTAATGAGTTTCTCTCATAAAAGTTTTAACTTTTAAAGAGTTTAATAGAAATAAATTATTTTTTATGATATTTATTATATTTAAAGGGAAGGATTTTATTTCTTCTCTGACATCAGCCAGGTTATTCCTTCCGTAATTATTATTTATGCCCTGTTTTGTTTTGATTCAACTTCTGAATTCAAAACTTCTATTAACCCTTTTGAAGGCCGTGGTAAGTATACTTACCACCACGTTTTACCACTTTTAATTTAGGTTTCCATTTTTCAACAACTTCAGCTTTCTTGAAGTGAGTTTGAATAAAATTGGTAACCATTTGTCACTTTTAAAAAAACGTATAAAAGTTATAAAATACATAATTTCTTTTGAAGTTTGTAGCATTTAAGGAATTTATTTTATAAATAAAGAAAAATAAAAGTCAGTAAGTTCCTAATAGGTCATGTTAAATATATTTACCACCAAAAAAATGGCATTTTTATAAACTAAATGAGCTTTTCTTTTATATATCAATTACTCTTCTTAAAACTATTTCAATTCCAAAAATACTTTAATTTACCTTTACTGGAAATAAAGGGCCCGTTAACGGGTTAACTAATGTTTTATACAGATAAAATTAGTAAGAATACCGGTAAAAATGAGTACTATAAATTTTTAAAATAAAAGTTGTTTTTTTTTACTCGACATTAATGTAGTCAATACAATTTAAATTAAATAATTTTTCTGTAGTCTTATAATAAAAATATTTCACTTACCTTAGAAAAATGCAGTTTTTTTAAAAATGGAAAAATATCAAATTTTTAAAGGGAATTTTTTTTTCTAACTAGTGTTGAAATTCGAATTTTAAATAAAACAAACGATCCTGTTTTGAAAAACCAAACTTATGGACGAGTACATTCCAGAAAATGGGTGCATTATCAAAGTTTTAATTAGTAATCAACGATTCCTTTTACCCTTTGAAAAAAATAGAACGATATTCACTTCACCTGCCTTTTCAAGTAGCTGCTTTTACCAGACCCCACGAGTTAATACATGGAACAAAATACTCAAAAAGTTTCTTCAAGCAGACGATTATTTTAAGTCAATAATTTAAAATTTCGATCTCTTTTTAAAAGTGACCTTTTATCTTTGGTAAATCCAAACTAAGCCTAACTGTGTATAGAAACCATACTAAGTAAAAAATAATAAGCGGGAAAAGATTTAAATGAAAAAAGGGAATAGTGCATGTAAGAATCTTAATTTTTCAGTTATTAAAACTTTTTTTTAATTACGCAATCAATTCCGGAAAAATGTTCATTTTGGCATAATATTGAGGAGTCACGTGCCCTGTCCATTGAGCCTTTTACATAGAATTTATATTAAACATATTTTTCATACTTTTTAAATTTTTTTGTATTAATTTAGGTGAAAATAGGTAAAAAATATTATATTCAGCATTTTAAATATTTATGGTTATGAAATGCAGCATGACACACCGGGATCTTTTTCTGCATTAAAGGTAAAATCTTCCAAGCATGGCTCACTTCCTAACAAATTTTTTTAAAATTTACACTTAATTGCCGTTATTTAGATCTAAGAGAAACAGTTACTCATAATTGGAATTTCTTTAATTTACAAAATCAGTTATTGATAAATGTGTGACTTTTTTTCTTTTCTTTCTACTTTTTTTAGATTTTATATTTTAGTAAAAATATATTTCTGATAATCTAAAAGATTTCTATTAATAACTATTAGACCGTTTTTAATAATTAAAAAGTACCAAAATATATTTTTGCTTGTAAATAGAGCGCCAGGAAAAATATATAAAAGGGACACCGGTGTCTTATTTGTGTCAAAGTGTTAAGGAACAGTGTGACGTGAAAAAGTAACTTATGACGTACTTGTCATAAGCTCTTTATATAGAAAACATAAATACTTTTAAACGGAAAACATTTTCTCAACGCTACCTCCCAAACTATTATAAATAAACTATGTAACTTTCCGATCGCATAAGACATCCTCTTTCCATTTTTATAGGGCATGTTTTAAGTTAGATAACCAACATACTGTATAGCATTTTTAAATATTATCTTGAATGTAGAAATATCAGACAGCGTGGCACTCAGCAACTTAATTTCCTGTTTCATCACAGGAAATTGAGCTAAGGAAAATAAAAATTATTTGAGTTACATAATTGTGATGCCACAATAAGCATTATATATTTCCTAGGTTTTAAATGTCCTTATTATTTCATAAATTTAATCTTTCCTAATCCCTTTCTAAACAAAGAATCAGTCAATTAGTTTTAATGCAATTTCATGTAGAGTAAATGCAAATACAGGAAAACCCCGCTATAGTGAACTTTTAAGGGACCGAAAATTTGGTTCACTATAACCGGGTGTTCACTATATCCGTTCTGCAAACAATTTTAACAAATTTTTCCGAACTGTTCCCTTTTACTATACATTATTTAAATAAATGACCAATAAAAGGAAATACAAAAATGATTAAAAAACAATATATAGTAACAAAAAATGTGTTAACTTTTATTTTTTATTACTCTTCGTCTTGCGTACAAAAAATTTAGGAAAGGCCTTTATTTAGGGGTGGGAAACTGAGATAGAAGAAGCAAAGAGGAAAAAATACTTATAGCTACACTAGATAGTTTCAAAAATCTGTCATATGTATTTTATGTCGAAATTTCCAAAATTACCAAAGAATGAAGAAAAAATCAGTTGAAGACAGAAAAAAAGTTCGTAATATCCAGTTTTCTCTCTTCGTTTAGTTCACTATATCCACAAAAAATATTATTACAGTCGAACTCGTTTATAACGAGCTCGGATTTAACGAGAACTCGGATTGAACGAGGGAAACGAGAATATTTGGTTGGATCAATGTTAAGTCTATGGAACAGAAGTCGCTTTTAACGAGCAAGACCCGGTTTTAGCGAGCAATATTTTTCTGTCTTGCATTCTTTTTTCTCAACTTTCTAGTCTTTCTCTCTCATCTTTTTTTTAAAATGATAAGAAATGCGCTCGAAATAAAAAAAAAATAAAAAAAACGCGAACTGAAACTTAATTGAAAGAGACAGGGAACGAGTTCAACGTAAGCTAACAAACTATTTTAAATATGTAGATTAATGAAAAAAATAGATGTTTTGGTAAGAATCTTTTCTTTATTTTTCTTTCCGTTTATTGTTTCTTTCGTTTAAAACTGGCGCAACTAGAAATTTTTTGTTGGTTGGGGGGGGGCGGTTAATTGTCATTAAATTAGGAAAAGTATTTAATTAAATTAATTAATGTAATTAAAGTACGTAAGTATTATTTAAATTTTAAGTAAACTCAATCATTTGACTTCCCAAGCCCCCCCCCTTTTCTGGTTGCAAGCCTGCCTTAAGGACCTGTTTATTACGAGCACTCGGATTTAACGAGTACAATGTTACGGTCCCTTTGTGCTCGTTATAAACGAGTTCGACTGTATATGTGTATAGCAAGGCAAGGGAGCGAGCATTTCGTTCACTATATCCGGAAGTTCACTTCAAACCATGTTCACTATAGCTTGGTTTGACTATATTTCTATTGTCAACAAATGTAAGGGCTAACTTTTTATTTTAATGCAAGTGTATAACTGTAACTAGTGTATAAGTGTATAACCAGTGTTGAACAACTGAACATCAAAATCTATTTTTAACCTTTCTTTCTTCAACCATGCTAAACATTTGCATTTACGTTATTAGGTTTACTTTAATTTCTAACGAATTTTTGGCCTTAAATCTTCAGCCAAATTATTTAAATATAAACTTGAAAGGTTGGCTGAATTAGTTCTACTTTCGGCAGGGACATTTTTCATTAATGGGGGAACAGTCTATCTGACCATTTTTTTTCTTTCAAGTATATATGGCTGTCTATCTGAAATTTTTTTCAAGCCAGTACAGATGGCAGTCTATCTGAAAATATTTTCTTGACAGTGTATACGACAGCCTATCTGGAAATTTTTATTCTTTCCAGTATGTTTGACAGTGGGTCTATTCCACTCGAAATGACTTTAAGAATAAATCCTGAAAACAAAATACCAAGCATTCCTGAAATAAGAAACATTATTATTGAAAATCCGTGAAAAATAAAAGTGACTGAACGTTGCTAATTATGACCATATTCCGATTGGTTAGTGCTTTCTGTTAACCACAATATTCTGCTTTTGTAGGCTCACTTATCGTTCCTGAAAATAAAATGCCAAGCATTCCTGAAATAACAAGCATTTCTTTTTATTGAAAATCAGTGAAAAGTAAAAGATACAAAGAGTTGCTAGTTTTGACCGTTTCCCGATTGGCTAGTGCTTTTTGTTAATCGCAATATTCTGCTTTTCTAGACGCACTTATCATTCATGAAAATAAAATGCCAAGCATTCCTGAAATAACAAGCATTTCTTTTGATTGAAAATCAGTGAAAAGTAAAAGATACAGTGAGTTGCTAGTTTTGACCGTTTCATGATTGGTTAGAGCTTTTTGTTAATCACAATATTCTGCTTTTCTAGACGCACTTATCATTCATGAAAATAAAATGCCAAGCATTCCTGAAATAACAAGCATTTCTTTTGATTGAAAATCAGTGAAAAGTAAAAGATACAGTGAGTTGCTAGTTTTGACCGTTTCATGATTGGTTAGAGCTTTTTGTTAATCACAATATTCTGCTTTTCTAGACGCACTTATCATTCATGAAAATAAAATGCCAAGCATTCCTGAAATAACAAGCATTTCTTTTGATTGAAAATCAGTGAAAAGTAAAAGATACAGTGAGTTGCTAGTTTTGACCGTTTCATGATTGGTTAGAGCTTTTTGTTAATCACAATATTCTGCTTTTCTAGACGCACTTATCATTCATGAAAATAAAATGCCAAGCATTCCTGAAATAACAAGCATTTCTTTTGATTGAAAATCAGTGAAAAGTAAAAGATACAGTGAGTTGCTAGTTTTGACCGTTTCATGATTGGTTAGAGCTTTTTGTTAATCACAATATTCTGCTTTTCTAGACGCACTTATCATTCATGAAAATAAAATGCCAAGCATTCCTGAAATAACAAGCATTTCTTTTGATTGAAAATCAGTGAAAAGTAAAAGATACAGTGAGTTGCTAGTTTTGACCGTTTCATGATTGGTTAGAGCTTTTTGTTAATCACAATATTCTGCTTTTCTAGACGCACTTATCATTCATGAAAATAAAATGCCAAGCATTCCTGAAATAACAAGCATTTCTTTTGATTGAAAATCAGTGAAAAGTAAAAGATACAGTGAGTTGCTAGTTTTGACCGTTTCATGATTGGTTAGAGCTTTTTGTTAATCACAATATTCTGCTTTTCTAGACGCACTTATCATTCATGAAAATAAAATGCCAAGCATTCCTGAAATAACAAGCATTTCTTTTGATTGAAAATCAGTGAAAAGTAAAAGATACAGTGAGTTGCTAGTTTTGACCGTTTCATGATTGGTTAGAGCTTTTTGTTAATCACAATATTCTGCTTTTCTAGACGCACTTATCATTCATGAAAATAAAATGCCAAGCATTCCTGAAATAACAAGCATTTCTTTTGATTGAAAATCAGTGAAAAGTAAAAGATACAGTGAGTTGCT
Organism: Parasteatoda tepidariorum; assembly: GCF_043381705.1. NCBI lineage: Eukaryota > Metazoa > Arthropoda > Arachnida > Araneae > Theridiidae > Parasteatoda > Parasteatoda tepidariorum. The sequence goes on from NC_092215.1 coordinate 20,329,570, forward strand.
AGTTTTGACCGTTTCATGATTGGTTAGAGCTTTTTGTTAATCACAATATTCTGCTTTTCTAGACGCACTTATCATTCATGAAAATAAAATGCCAAGCATTCCTGAAATAACAAGCATTTCTTTTGATTGAAAATCAGTGAAAAGTAAAAGATACAGTGAGTTGCTAGTTTTGACCGTTTCATGATTGGTTAGAGCTTTTTGTTAATCACAATATTCTGCTTTTCTAGACGCACTTATCATTCATGAAAATAAAATGCCAAGCATTCCTGAAATAACAAGCATTTCTTTTGATTGAAAATCAGTGAAAAGTAAAAGATACAGTGAGTTGCTAGTTTTGACCGTTTCATGATTGGTTAGAGCTTTTTGTTAATCACAATATTCTGCTTTTCTAGACGCACTTATCATTCATGAAAATAAAATGCCAAGCATTCCTGAAATAACAAGCATTTCTTTTGATTGAAAATCAGTGAAAAGTAAAAGATACAGTGAGTTGCTAGTTTTGACCGTTTCATGATTGGTTAGAGCTTTTTGTTAATCACAATATTCTGCTTTTCTAGACGCACTTATCATTCATGAAAATAAAATGCCAAGCATTCCTGAAATAACAAGCATTTCTTTTGATTGAAAATCAGTGAAAAGTAAAAGATACAGTGAGTTGCTAGTTTTGACCGTTTCATGATTGGTTAGAGCTTTTTGTTAATCACAATATTCTGCTTTTCTAGACGCACTTATCATTCATGAAAATAAAATGCCAAGCATTCCTGAAATAACAAGCATTTCTTTTGATTGAAAATCAGTGAAAAGTAAAAGATACAGTGAGTTGCTAGTTTTGACCGTTTCATGATTGGTTAGAGCTTTTTGTTAATCACAATATTCTGCTTTTCTAGACGCACTTATCATTCATGAAAATAAAATGCCAAGCATTCCTGAAATAACAAGCATTTCTTTTGATTGAAAATCAGTGAAAAGTAAAAGATACAGTGAGTTGCTAGTTTTGACCGTTTCATGATTGGTTAGAGCTTTTTGTTAATCACAATATTCTGCTTTTCTAGACGCACTTATCATTCATGAAAATAAAATGCCAAGCATTCCTGAACTAACAAGCATTTCTTTTTATTGAAAATCAGTGAAAAGTAAAAGATACAGTGAGTTGCTAGTTTTGACCGTTTCATGATTGGTTAGAGCTTTTTGTTAATCACAATATTCTGCTTTTCTAGACGCACTTATCATTCATGAAAATAAAATGCCAAGCATTCCTGAACTAACAAGCATTTCTTTTTATTGAAAATCAGTGAAAAGTAAAAGATACAGTGAGTTGCTAGTTTTGACCGTTTCATGATTGGTTAGAGCTTTTTGTTAATCACAATATTCTGCTTTTCTAGACGCACTTATCATTCATGAAAATAAAATGCCAAGCATTCCTGAACTAACAAGCATTTCTTTTTATTGAAAATCAGTGAAAAGTAAAAGATA